>NW_027462053.1:0-43157 GCF_050947455.1 Rhinoderma darwinii
GGCATTCGTCTCAGCGCCTGGCAATTAGTATAGGAGCACTGTGTTTGACTTCTCTGGATGTTTCCCCAGGCGAGTTATTGACAAGTAAATCCTAGACGCTCGATCTTGGTTATTTTCGCTTTCGCGGCTGGCAGTAAAAGAACCATGTTTCTGTGAATAACTCCTGAACCGTAAGTCCTAGACGCTCGCTCTTGGCTGCATTCGATTCAGCTCGTGGCAGCCAGTCTAAAAAACACTATCTTGGACTTCTCTGCATGTTTCCCAGGCGAGAAATTGGCAGCATGTTCAGAACCATGTTTCTGTGAATAACTCCTGAACCGTAAGTCCTAGACGCTCGATCTTGGCGGCATTCGTCTCAGCGCCTGGCAATTAGTATAGGAGCACTGTGTTTGACTTCTCTGGATGTTTCCCAGGCGAGTTATTGACAAGTAAATCCTAGACGCTCGATCTTGGTTATTTTCGCTTTCGCGGCTGGCAGTAAAAGAACCATGTTTCTGTGAATAACTCCTGAACCGTAAGTCCTAGACGCTCGCTCTTGGCTGCATTCGATTCAGCTCGTGGCAGCCAGTCTAAAAAACACTATCTTGGACTTCTCTGCATGTTTCCCAGGCGAGCAATTGGCAGCATGTTCAGAACCATGTTTCTGTGAATAACTCCTGAACCGTAAGTCCTAGACGCTCGCTCTTGGCTGCATTCGATTCAGCTCGTGGCAGCCAGTCTAAAAAACACTATCTTGGACTTCTCTGCATGTTTCCCAGGCGAGCAATTGGCAGCATGTTCAGAACCATGTTTCTGTGAATAACTCCTGAACCGTAAGTCCTAGACGCTCGCTCTTGGCTGCATTCGATTCAGCTCGTGGCAGCCAGTCTAAAAAACACTATCTTGGACTTCTCTGCATGTTTCCCAGGCGAGCAATTGGCAGCATGTTCAGAACCATGTTTCTGTGAATAACTCCTGAACCGTAAGTCCTAGACGCTCGCTCTTGGCTGCATTCGATTCAGCTCGTGGCAGCCAGTCTAAAAAACACTATCTTGGACTTCTCTGCATGTTTCCCAGGCGAGCAATTGGCAGCATGTTCAGAACCATGTTTCTGTGAATAACTCCTGAACCGTAAGTCCTAGACGCTCGCTCTTGGCTGCATTCGATTCAGCTCGTGGCAGCCAGTCTAAAAAACACTATCTTGGACTTCTCTGCATGTTTCCCAGGCGAGAAATTGGCAGCATGTTCAGAACCATGTTTCTGTGAATAACTCCTGAACCGTAAGTCCTAGACGCTCGATCTTGGCGGCATTCGTCTCAGCGCCTGGCAATTAGTATAGGAGCACTGTGTTTGACTTCTCTGGATGTTTCCCAGGCGAGTTATTGACAAGTAAATCCTAGACGCTCGATCTTGGTTATTTTCGCTTTCGCGGCTGGCAGTAAAAGAACCATGTTTCTGTGAATAACTCCTGAACCGTAAGTCCTAGACGCTCGCTCTTGGCTGCATTCGATTCAGCTCGTGGCAGCCAGTCTAAAAAACACTATCTTGGACTTCTCTGCATGTTCCCAGACGAGAAATTGGCAGCATGTTCAGAACCATGTTTCTGTGAATAACTCCTGAACCGTAAGTCCTAGACGCTCGATCTTGGCGGCATTCGTCTCAGCGCCTGGCAATTAGTATAGGAGCACTGTGTTTGACTTCTCTGGATGTTTCCCAGGCGAGTTATTGACAAGTAAATCCTAGACGCTCGATCTTGGTTATTTTCGCTTTCGCGGCTGGCAGTAAAAGAACCATGTTTCTGTGAATAACTCCTGAACCGTAAGTCCTAGACGCTCGCTCTTGGCTGCATTCGATTCAGCTCGTGGCAGCCAGTCTAAAAAACACTATCTTGGACTTCTCTGCATGTTTCCCAGGCGAGAAATTGGCAGCATGTTCAGAACCATGTTTCTGTGAATAACTCCTGAACCGTAAGTCCTAGACGCTCGCTCTTGGCTGCATTCGATTCAGCTCGTGGCAGCCAGTCTAAAAAACACTATCTTGGACTTCTCTGCATGTTTCCCAGGCGAGCAATTGGCAGCATGTTCAGAACCATGTTTCTGTGAATAACTCCTGAACCGTAAGTCCTAGACGCTCGCTCTTGGCTGCATTCGATTCAGCTCGTGGCAGCCAGTCTAAAAAACACTATCTTGGACTTCTCTGCATGTTTCCCAGGCGAGCAATTGGCAGCATGTTCAGAACCATGTTCTGTGAATAACTCCTGAACCGTAAGTCCTAGACGCTCGCTCTTGGCTGCATTCGATTCAGCTCGTGGCAGCCAGTCTAAAAAACACTATCTTGGACTTCTCTGCATGTTTCCCAGGCGAGCAATTGGCAGCATGTTCAGAACCATGTTTCTGTGAATAACTCCTGAACCGTAAGTCACAGACGCTCGCTCTTGGCTGCATTCGATTCAGCTCGTGGCAGCCAGTCTAAAAAACACTATCTTGGACTTCTCTGCATGTTCCTAAGGCAAATGTTTCTAAAGCTAATTCTTGAACCGTAAGTCCTAGACGCTCGATCTTGGCGGCATTCGTCTCAGCGCCTGGCAATTAGTATAGGAGCACTGTGTTTGACTTCTCTGGATGTTTCCCAGGCGAGTTATTGACAAGTAAATCCTAGACGCTCGATCTTGGTTATTTTCGCTTTCGCGGCTGGCAGTAAAAGAACCATGTTTCTGTGAATAACTCCTGAACCGTAAGTCCTAGACGCTCGCTCTTGGCTGCATTCGATTCAGCTCGTGGCAGCCAGTCTAAAAAACACTATCTTGGACTTCTCTGCATGTTTCCCAGGCGAGCAATTGGCAGCATGTTCAGAACCATGTTTCTGTGAATAACTCCTGAACCGTACGTCCTAGACGCTCGCTCTTGGCTGCATTCGATTCAGCTCGTGGCAGCCAGTCTAAAAAACACTATCTTGGACTTCTCTGCATGTTCCTAAGGCAAATGTTTCTAAAGCTAATTCTTGAACCGTAAGTCCTAGACGCTCGATCTTGGCGGCATTCGTCTCAGCGCCTGGCAATTAGTATAGGAGCACTGTGTTTGACTTCTCTGGATGTTTCCCAGGCGAGTTATTGACAAGTAAATCCTAGACGCTCGATCTTGGTTATTTTCGCTTTCGCGGCTGGCAGTAAAAAGAACCATGTTTCTGTGAATAACTCCTGAACCGTAAGTCCTAGACGCTCGCTCTTGGCTGCATTCGATTCAGCTCGTGGCAGCCAGTCTAAAAAACACTATCTTGGACTTCTCTGCATGTTTCCCAGGCGAGCAATTGGCAGCATGTTCAGAACCATGTTTCTGTGAATAACTCCTGAACGTAGTCCTAGACGCTCGCTCTTGGCTGCATTCGATTCAGCTCGTGGCAGCCAGTCTAAAAAACACTATCTTGGACTTCTTCTGCATGTTTTCCCAGGCGAGCAATTGGCAGCATGTTCAGAACCATGTTTCTGTGAATAACTCCTGAACCGTAAGTCACAGACGCTCGCTCTTGGCTGCTTTCGATTCAGCTCGTGGCAGCCAGTCTAAAAAACACTATCTTGGGACTTCTCTGCATGTTCCTAAGGCAAATGTTTCTAAAGCTAATTCTTGAACCGTAAGTCCTAGACGCTCGATCTTGGCGGCATTCGTCTCAGCGCCTGGCAATTAGTATAGGAGCACTGTGTTTGACTTCTCTGGATGTTTCCCAGGCGAGTTATTGACAAGTAAATCCTAGACGCTCGATCTTGGTTATTTTCGCTTTCGCGGCTGGCAGTAAAAAGAACCATGTTTCTGTGAATAACTCCTGAACCGTAAGTCCTAGACGCTCGCTCTTGGCTGCATTCGATTCAGCTCGTGGCAGCCAGTCTAAAAAACACTATCTTGGACTTCTCTGCATGTTTCCCAGGCGAGAAATTGGCAGCATGTTCAGAACCATGTTTCTGTGAATAACTCCTGAACCGTAAGTCCTAGACGCTCGATCTTGGCGGCATTCGTCTCAGCGCCTGGCAATTAGTATAGGAGCACTGTGTTTGACTTCTCTGGATGTTTCCCAGGCGAGTTATTGACAAGTAAATCCTAGACGCTCGATCTTGGTTATTTTCGCTTTCGCGGCTGGCAGTAAAAGAACCATGTTTCTGTGAATAACTCCTGAACCGTAAGTCCTAGACGCTCGCTCTTGGCTGCATTCGATTCAGCTCGTGGCAGCCAGTCTAAAAAACACTATCTTGGACTTCTCTGCATGTTTCCCAGGCGAGCAATTGGCAGCATGTTCAGAACCATGTTTCTGTGAATAACTCCTGAACCGTAAGTCCTAGACGCTCGCTCTTGGCTGCATTCGATTCAGCTCGTGGCAGCCAGTCTAAAAAACACTATCTTGGACTTCTCTGCATGTTTCCCAGGCGAGAAATTGGCAGCATGTTCAGAACCATGTTTCTGTGAATAACTCCTGAACCGTAAGTCCTAGACGCTCGCTCTTGGCTGCATTCGATTCAGCTCGTGGCAGCCAGTCTAAAAAACACTATCTTGGACTTCTCTGCATGTTTCCCCAGGCGAGAAATTGGCAGCATGTTCAGAACCATGTTTCTGTGAATAACTCCTGAACCGTAAGTCCTAGACGCTCGCTCTTGGCTGCATTCGATTCAGCTCGTGGCAGCCAGTCTAAAAAACACTATCTTGGGACTTCTCTGCATGTTTCCCAGGCGAGAAATTGGCAGCATGTTCAGAACCATGTTTCTGTGAATAACTCCTGAACCGTAAGTCCTAGACGCTCGCTCTTGGCTGCATTCGATTCAGCTCGTGGCAGCCCAGTCTAAAAAACACTATCTTGGACTTCTCTGCATGTTTCCCAGGCGAGCAATTGGCAGCATGTTCAGAACCATGTTTCTGTGAATAACTCCTGAACCGTAAGTCACAGACGCTCGCTCTTGGCTGCATTCGATTCAGCTCGTGGCAGCCAGTCTAAAAAACACTATCTTGGACTTCTCTGCATGTTCCTAAGGCAAATGTTTCTAAAGCTAATTCTTGAACCGTAAGTCCTAGACGCTCGATCTTGGCGGCATTCGTCTCAGCGCCTGGCAATTAGTATAGGAGCACTGTGTTTGACTTCTCTGGATGTTTCCCAGGCGAGTTATTGACAAGTAAATCCTAGACGCTCGATCTTGGTTATTTTCGCTTTCGCGGCTGGCAGTAAAAGAACCATGTTTCTGTGAATAACTCCTGAACCGTAAGTCCTAGACGCTCGCTCTTGGCTGCATTCGATTCAGCTCGTGGCAGCCAGTCTAAAAAACACTATCTTGGACTTCTCTGCATGTTTCCCAGGCGAGCAATTGGCAGCATGTTCAGAACCATGTTTCTGTGAATAACTCCTGAACCGTAAGTCCTAGACGCTCGCTCTTGGCTGCATTCGATTCAGCTCGTGGCAGCCAGTCTAAAAAACACTATCTTGGACTTCTCTGCATGTTCCTAAGGCAAATGTTTCTAAAGCTAATTCTTGAACCGTAAGTCCTAGACGCTCGATCTTGGCGGCATTCGTCTCAGCGCCTGGCAATTAGTATAGGAGCACTGTGTTTGACTTCTCTGGATGTTTCCCAGGCGAGTTATTGACAAGTAAATCCTAGACGCTCGATCTTGGTTATTTTCGCTTTCGCGGCTGGCAGTAAAAGAACCATGTTTCTGTGAATAACTCCTGAACCGTAAGTCCTAGACGCTCGCTCTTGGCTGCATTCGATTCAGCTCATGGCAGCCAGTCTAAAAAACACTATCTTGGACTTCTCTGCATGTTTCCCAGGCGAGCAATTGGCAGCATGTTCAGAACCATGTTTCTGTGAATAAACTCCTGAACCGTAAGTCCTAGACGCTCGCTCTTGGCTGCATTCGATTCAGCTCGTGGCAGCCAGTCTAAAAAACACTATCTTGGACTTCTCTGCATGTTTCCCAGGCGAGCAATTGGCAGCATGTTCAGAACCATGTTTCTGTGAATAACTCCTGAACCGTAAGTCACAGACGCTCGCTCTTGGCTGCTTTCGATTCAGCTCGTGGCAGCCAGTCTAAAAAACACTATCTTGGACTTCTCTGCATGTTCCTAAGGCAAATGTTTCTAAAGCTAATTCTTGAACCGTAAGTCCTAGACGCTCGATCTTGGCGGCATTCGTCTCAGCGCCTGGCAATTAGTATAGGAGCACTGTGTTTGACTTCTCTGGATGTTTCCCAGGCGAGTTATTGACAAGTAAATCCTAGACGCTCGATCTTGGTTATTTTCGCTTTCGCGGCTGGCAGTAAAAGAACCATGTTTCTGTGAATAACTCCTGAACCGTAAGTCCTAGATGCTCGCTCTTGGCTGCATTCGATTCAGCTCGTGGCAGCCAGTCTAAAAAACACTATCTTGGACTTCTCTGCATGTTTCCCAGGCGAGAAATTGGCAGCATGTTCAGAACCATGTTTCTGTGAATAACTCCTGAACCGTAAGTCCTAGACGCTCGATCTTGGCGGCATTCGTCTCAGCGCCTGGCAATTAGTATAGGAGCACTGTGTTTGACTTCTCTGGATGTTTCCCAGGCGAGTTATTGACAAGTAAATCCTAGACGCTCGATCTTGGTTATTTTCGCTTTCGCGGCTGGCAGTAAAAAGAAACCATGTTTCTGTGAATAACTCCTGAACCGTAAGTCCTAGACGCTCGCTCTTGGCTGCATTCGATTCAGCTCGTGGCAGCCAGTCTAAAAAACACTATCTTGGACTTCTCTGCATGTTTCCCAGGCGAGAAAATTGGCAGCATGTTCAGAACCATGTTTCTGTGAATAACTCCTGAACCGTAAGTCCTAGACGCTCGATCTTGGCGGCATTCGTCTCAGCGCCTGGCAATTAGTATAGGAGCACTGTGTTTGACTTCTCTGGATGTTTCCCAGGCGAGTTATTGACAAGTAAATCCTAGACGCTCGATCTTGGTTATTTTCGCTTTCGCGGCTGGCAGTAAAAGAACCATGTTTCTGTGAATAACTCCTGAACCGTAAGTCCTAGACGCTCGCTCTTGGCTGCATTCGATTCAGCTCGTGGCAGCCAGTCTAAAAAACACTATCTTGGACTTCTCTGCATGTTTCCCAGGCGAGCAATTGGCAGCATGTTCAGAACCATGTTTCTGTGAATAACTCCTGAACCGTAAGTCCTAGACGCTCGCTCTTGGCTGCATTCGATTCAGCTCGTGGCAGCCAGTCTAAAAAACACTATCTTGGACTTCTCTGCATGTTTCCCAGGCGAGCAATTGGCAGCATGTTCAGAACCATGTTTCTGTGAATAACTCCTGAACCGTAAGTCCTAGACGCTCGCTCTTGGCTGCATTCGATTCAGCTCGTGGCAGCCAGTCTAAAAAACACTATCTTGGACTTCTCTGCATGTTTCCCAGGCGAGCAATTGGCAGCATGTTCAGAACCATGTTTCTGTGAATAACTCCTGAACCGTAAGTCCTAGACGCTCGCTCTTGGCTGCATTCGATTCAGCTCGTGGCAGCCAGTCTAAAAAACACTATCTTGGACTTCTCTGCATGTTTCCCAGGCGAGCAATTGGCAGCATGTTCAGAACCATGTTTCTGTGAATAACTCCTGAACCGTAAGTCCTAGACGCTCGCTCTTGGCTGCATTCGATTCAGCTCGTGGCAGCCAGTCTAAAAAACACTATCTTGGACTTCTCTGCATGTTTCCCAGGCGAGAAATTGGCAGCATGTTCAGAACCATGTTTCTGTGAATAACTCCTGAACCGTAAGTCCTAGACGCTCGATCTTGGCGGCATTCGTCTCAGCGCCTGGCAATTAGTATAGGAGCACTGTGTTTGACTTCTCTGGATGTTTCCCAGGCGAGTTATTGACAAGTAAATCCTAGACGCTCGATCTTGGTTATTTTCGCTTTCGCGGCTGGCAGTAAAAGAACCATGTTTCTGTGAATAACTCCTGAACCGTAAGTCCTAGACGCTCGCTCTTGGCTGCATTCGATTCAGCTCGTGGCAGCCAGTCTAAAAAACACTATCTTGGACTTCTCTGCATGTTTCCCAGACGAGAAATTGGCAGCATGTTCAGAACCATGTTTCTGTGAATAACTCCTGAACCGTAAGTCCTAGACGCTCGATCTTGGCGGCATTCGTCTCAGCGCCTGGCAATTAGTATAGGAGCACTGTGTTTGACTTCTCTGGATGTTTCCCAGGCGAGTTATTGACAAGTAAATCCTAGACGCTCGATCTTGGTTATTTTCGCTTTCGCGGCTGGCAGTAAAAGAACCATGTTTCTGTGAATAACTCCTGAACCGTAAGTCCTAGACGCTCGCTCTTGGCTGCATTCGATTCAGCTCGTGGCAGCCAGTCTAAAAAACACTATCTTGGACTTCTCTGCATGTTTCCCAGGCGAGAAATTGGCAGCATGTTCAGAACCATGTTTCTGTGAATAACTCCTGAACCGTAAGTCCTAGACGCTCGCTCTTGGCTGCATTCGATTCAGCTCGTGGCAGCCAGTCTAAAAAACACTATCTTGGACTTCTCTGCATGTTTCCCAGGCGAGCAATTGGCAGCATGTTCAGAACCATGTTTCTGTGAATAACTCCTGAACCGTAAGTCCTAGACGCTCGCTCTTGGCTGCATTCGATTCAGCTCGTGGCAGCCAGTCTAAAAAACACTATCTTGGACTTCTCTGCATGTTTCCCAGGCGAGCAATTGGCAGCATGTTCAGAACCATGTTTCTGTGAATAACTCCTGAACCGTAAGTCCTAGACGCTCGCTCTTGGCTGCATTCGATTCAGCTCGTGGCAGCCAGTCTAAAAAACACTATCTTGGACTTCTCTGCATGATCCTAAGGCAAATGTTTCTAAAGCTAATTCTTGAACCGTAAGTCCTAGACGCTCGATCTTGGCGGCATTCGTCTCAGCGCCTGGCAATTAGTATAGGAGCACTGTGTTTGACTTCTCTGGATGTTTCCCAGGCGAGTTATTGACAAGTAAATCCTAGACGCTCGATCTTGGTTATTTTCGCTTTCGCGGCTGGCAGTAAAAGAACCATGTTTCTGTGAATAACTCCTGAACCGTAAGTCCTAGACGCTCGCTCTTGGCTGCATTCGATTCAGCTCGTGGCAGCCAGTCTAAAAAACACTATCTTGGACTTCTCTGCATGTTTCCCAGGCGAGCAATTGGCAGCATGTTCAGAACCATGTTTCTGTGAATAACTCCTGAACCGTAAGTCCTAGACGCTCGCTCTTGGCTGCATTCGATTCAGCTCGTGGCAGCCAGTCTAAAAAACACTATCTTGGACTTCTCTGCATGTTTCCCAGGCGAGCAATTGGCAGCATGTTCAGAACCATGTTTCTGTGAATAACTCCTGAACCGTAAGTCACAGACGCTCGCTCTTGGCTGCTTTCGATTCAGCTCGTGGCAGCCAGTCTAAAAAACACTATCTTGGACTTCTCTGCATGTTCCTAAGGCAAATGTTTCTAAAGCTAATTCTTGAACCGTAAGTCCTAGACGCTCGATCTTGGCGGCATTCGTCTCAGCGCCTGGCAATTAGTATAGGAGCACTGTGTTTGACTTCTCTGGATGTTTCCCAGGCGAGTTATTGACAAGTAAATCCTAGACGCTCGATCTTGGTTATTTTCGCTTTCGCGGCTGGCAGTAAAAGAACCATGTTTCTGTGAATAACTCCTGAACCGTAAGTCCTAGACGCTCGCTCTTGGCTGCATTCGATTCAGCTCGTGGCAGCCAGTCTAAAAAACACTATCTTGGACTTCTCTGCATGTTTCCCAGGCGAGAAATTGGCAGCATGTTCAGAACCATGTTTCTGTGAATAACTCCTGAACCGTAAGTCCTAGACGCTCGATCTTGGCGGCATTCGTCTCAGCGCCTGGCAATTAGTATAGGAGCACTGTGTTTGACTTCTCTGGATGTTTCCCAGGCGAGTTATTGACAAGTAAATCCTAGACGCTCGATCTTGGTTATTTTCGCTTTCGCGGCTGGCAGTAAAAGAACCATGTTTCTGTGAATAACTCCTGAACCGTAAGTCCTAGACGCTCGCTCTTGGCTGCATTCGATTCAGCTCGTGGCAGCCAGTCTAAAAAACACTATCTTGGACTTCTCTGCATGTTTCCCAGGCGAGAAATTGGCAGCATGTTCAGAACCATGTTTCTGTGAATAACTCCTGAACCGTAAGTCCTAGACGCTCGATCTTGGCGGCATTCGTCTCAGCGCCTGGCAATTAGTATAGGAGCACTGTGTTTGACTTCTCTGGATGTTTCCCAGGCGAGTTATTGACAAGTAAATCCTAGACGCTCGATCTTGGTTATTTTCGCTTTCGCGGCTGGCAGTAAAAGAACCATGTTTCTGTGAATAACTCCTGAACCGTAAGTCCTAGACGCTCGCTCTTGGCTGCATTCGATTCAGCTCGTGGCAGCCAGTCTAAAAAACACTATCTTGGACTTCTCTGCATGTTTCCCAGGCGAGCAATTGGCAGCATGTTCAGAACCATGTTTCTGTGAATAACTCCTGAACCGTAAGTCCTAGACGCTCGCTCTTGGCTGCATTCGATTCAGCTCGTGGCAGCCAGTCTAAAAAACACTATCTTGGACTTCTCTGCATGTTTCCCAGGCGAGCAATTGGCAGCATGTTCAGAACCATGTTTCTGTGAATAACTCCTGAACCGTAAGTCCTAGACGCTCGCTCTTGGCTGCATTCGATTCAGCTCGTGGCAGCCAGTCTAAAAAACACTATCTTGGACTTCTCTGCATGTTTCCCAGGCGAGCAATTGGCAGCATGTTCAGAACCATGTTTCTGTGAATAACTCCTGAACCGTAAGTCCTAGACGCTCGCTCTTGGCTGCATTCGATTCAGCTCGTGGCAGCCAGTCTAAAAAACACTATCTTGGACTTCTCTGCATGTTTCCCAGGCGAGAAATTGGCAGCATGTTCAGAACCATGTTTCTGTGAATAACTCCTGAACCGTAAGTCCTAGACGCTCGATCTTGGCGGCATTCGTCTCAGCGCCTGGCAATTAGTATAGGAGCACTGTGTTTGACTTCTCTGGATGTTTCCCAGGCGAGTTATTGACAAGTAAATCCTAGACGCTCGATCTTGGTTATTTTCGCTTTCGCGGCTGGCAGTAAAAGAACCATGTTTCTGTGAATAACTCCTGAACCGTAAGTCCTAGACGCTCGCTCTTGGCTGCATTCGATTCAGCTCGTGGCAGCCAGTCTAAAAAACACTATCTTGGACTTCTCTGCATGTTTCCCAGACGAGAAATTGGCAGCATGTTCAGAACCATGTTTCTGTGAATAACTCCTGAACCGTAAGTCCTAGACGCTCGATCTTGGCGGCATTCGTCTCAGCGCCTGGCAATTAGTATAGGAGCACTGTGTTTGACTTCTCTGGATGTTTCCCAGGCGAGTTATTGACAAGTAAATCCTAGACGCTCGATCTTGGTTATTTTCGCTTTCGCGGCTGGCAGTAAAAGAACCATGTTTCTGTGAATAACTCCTGAACCGTAAGTCCTAGACGCTCGCTCTTGGCTGCATTCGATTCAGCTCGTGGCAGCCAGTCTAAAAAACACTATCTTGGACTTCTCTGCATGTTTCCCAGGCGAGAAATTGGCAGCATGTTCAGAACCATGTTTCTGTGAATAACTCCTGAACCGTAAGTCCTAGACGCTCGCTCTTGGCTGCATTCGATTCAGCTCGTGGCAGCCAGTCTAAAAAACACTATCTTGGACTTCTCTGCATGTTTCCCAGGCGAGCAATTGGCAGCATGTTCAGAACCATGTTTCTGTGAATAACTCCTGAACCGTAAGTCCTAGACGCTCGCTCTTGGCTGCATTCGATTCAGCTCGTGGCAGCCAGTCTAAAAAACACTATCTTGGACTTCTCTGCATGTTTCCCAGGCGAGCAATTGGCAGCATGTTCAGAACCATGTTTCTGTGAATAACTCCTGAACCGTAAGTCCTAGACGCTCGCTCTTGGCTGCATTCGATTCAGCTCGTGGCAGCCAGTCTAAAAAACACTATCTTGGACTTCTCTGCATGTTTCCCAGGCGAGCAATTGGCAGCATGTTCAGAACCATGTTTCTGTGAATAACTCCTGAACCGTAAGTCACAGACGCTCGCTCTTGGCTGCATTCGATTCAGCTCGTGGCAGCCAGTCTAAAAAACACTATCTTGGACTTCTCTGCATGTTCCTAAGGCAAATGTTTCTAAAGCTAATTCTTGAACCGTAAGTCCTAGACGCTCGATCTTGGCGGCATTCGTCTCAGCGCCTGGCAATTAGTATAGGAGCACTGTGTTTGACTTCTCTGGATGTTTCCCAGGCGAGTTATTGACAAGTAAATCCTAGACGCTCGATCTTGGTTATTTTCGCTTTCGCGGCTGGCAGTAAAAGAACCATGTTTCTGTGAATAACTCCTGAACCGTAAGTCCTAGACGCTCGCTCTTGGCTGCATTCGATTCAGCTCGTGGCAGCCAGTCTAAAAAACACTATCTTGGACTTCTCTGCATGTTTCCCAGGCGAGCAATTGGCAGCATGTTCAGAACCATGTTTCTGTGAATAACTCCTGAACCGTAAGTCCTAGACGCTCGCTCTTGGCTGCATTCGATTCAGCTCGTGGCAGCCAGTCTAAAAAACACTATCTTGGACTTCTCTGCATGTTCCTAAGGCAAATGTTTCTAAAGCTAATTCTTGAACCGTAAGTCCTAGACGCTCGATCTTGGCGGCATTCGTCTCAGCGCCTGGCAATTAGTATAGGAGCACTGTGTTTGACTTCTCTGGATGTTTCCCAGGCGAGTTATTGACAAGTAAATCCTAGACGCTCGATCTTGGTTATTTTCGCTTTCGCGGCTGGCAGTAAAAGAACCATGTTTCTGTGAATAACTCCTGAACCGTAAGTCCTAGACGCTCGCTCTTGGCTGCATTCGATTCAGCTCGTGGCAGCCAGTCTAAAAAACACTATCTTGGACTTCTCTGCATGTTTCCCAGGCGAGCAATTGGCAGCATGTTCAGAACCATGTTTCTGTGAATAACTCCTGAACCGTAAGTCCTAGACGCTCGCTCTTGGCTGCATTCGATTCAGCTCGTGGCAGCCAGTCTAAAAAACACTATCTTGGACTTCTCTGCATGTTTCCCAGGCGAGCAATTGGCAGCATGTTCAGAACCATGTTTCTGTGAATAACTCCTGAACCGTAAGTCACAGACGCTCGCTCTTGGCTGCTTTCGATTCAGCTCGTGGCAGCCAGTCTAAAAAACACTATCTTGGACTTCTCTGCATGTTCCTAAGGCAAATGTTTCTAAAGCTAATTCTTGAACCGTAAGTCCTAGACGCTCGATCTTGGCGGCATTCGTCTCAGCGCCTGGCAATTAGTATAGGAGCACTGTGTTTGACTTCTCTGGATGTTTCCCAGGCGAGTTATTGACAAGTAAATCCTAGACGCTCGATCTTGGTTATTTTCGCTTTCGCGGCTGGCAGTAAAAGAACCATGTTTCTGTGAATAACTCCTGAACCGTAAGTCCTAGACGCTCGCTCTTGGCTGCATTCGATTCAGCTCGTGGCAGCCAGTCTAAAAAACACTATCTTGGACTTCTCTGCATGTTTCCCAGGCGAGAAATTGGCAGCATGTTCAGAACCATGTTTCTGTGAATAACTCCTGAACCGTAAGTCCTAGACGCTCGATCTTGGCGGCATTCGTCTCAGCACCTGGCAATTAGTATAGGAGCACTGTGTTTGACTTCTCTGGATGTTTCCCAGGCGAGTTATTGACAAGTAAATCCTAGACGCTCGATCTTGGTTATTTTCGCTTTCGCGGCTGGCAGTAAAAGAACCATGTTTCTGTGAATAACTCCTGAACCGTAAGTCCTAGACGCTCGCTCTTGGCTGCATTCGATTCAGCTCGTGGCAGCCAGTCTAAAAAACACTATCTTGGACTTCTCTGCATGTTTCCCAGGCGAGCAATTGGCAGCATGTTCAGAACCATGTTTCTGTGAATAACTCCTGAACCGTAAGTCCTAGACGCTCGCTCTTGGCTGCATTCGATTCAGCTCGTGGCAGCCAGTCTAAAAAACACTATCTTGGACTTCTCTGCATGTTTCCCAGGCGAGAAATTGGCAGCATGTTCAGAACCATGTTTCTGTGAATAACTCCTGAACCGTAAGTCCTAGACGCTCGCTCTTGGCTGCATTCGATTCAGCTCGTGGCAGCCAGTCTAAAAAACACTATCTTGGACTTCTCTGCATGTTTCCCAGGCGAGAAATTGGCAGCATGTTCAGAACCATGTTTCTGTGAATAACTCCTGAACCGTAAGTCCTAGACGCTCGATCTTGGCGGCATTCGTCTCAGCGCCTGGCAATTAGTATAGGAGCACTGTGTTTGACTTCTCTGGATGTTTCCCAGGCGAGTTATTGACAAGTAAATCCTAGACGCTCGATCTTGGTTATTTTCGCTTTCGCGGCTGGCAGTAAAAGAACCATGTTTCTGTGAATAACTCCTGAACCGTAAGTCCTAGACGCTCGCTCTTGGCTGCATTCGATTCAGCTCGTGGCAGCCAGTCTAAAAAACACTATCTTGGACTTCTCTGCATGTTTCCCAGACGAGAAATTGGCAGCATGTTCAGAACCATGTTTCTGTGAATAACTCCTGAACCGTAAGTCCTAGACGCTCGATCTTGGCGGCATTCGTCTCAGCGCCTGGCAATTAGTATAGGAGCACTGTGTTTGACTTCTCTGGATGTTTCCCAGGCGAGTTATTGACAAGTAAATCCTAGACGCTCGATCTTGGTTATTTTCGCTTTCGCGGCTGGCAGTAAAAGAACCATGTTTCTGTGAATAACTCCTGAACCGTAAGTCCTAGACGCTCGCTCTTGGCTGCATTCGATTCAGCTCGTGGCAGCCAGTCTAAAAAACACTATCTTGGACTTCTCTGCATGTTTCCCAGGCGAGAAATTGGCAGCATGTTCAGAACCATGTTTCTGTGAATAACTCCTGAACCGTAAGTCCTAGACGCTCGCTCTTGGCTGCATTCGATTCAGCTCGTGGCAGCCAGTCTAAAAAACACTATCTTGGACTTCTCTGCATGTTTCCCAGGCGAGCAATTGGCAGCATGTTCAGAACCATGTTTCTGTGAATAACTCCTGAACCGTAAGTCCTAGACGCTCGCTCTTGGCTGCATTCGATTCAGCTCGTGGCAGCCAGTCTAAAAAACACTATCTTGGACTTCTCTGCATGTTTCCCAGGCGAGCAATTGGCAGCATGTTCAGAACCATGTTTCTGTGAATAACTCCTGAACCGTAAGTCACAGACGCTCGCTCTTGGCTGCATTCGATTCAGCTCGTGGCAGCCAGTCTAAAAAACACTATCTTGGACTTCTCTGCATGTTCCTAAGGCAAATGTTTCTAAAGCTAATTCTTGAACCGTAAGTCCTAGACGCTCGATCTTGGCGGCATTCGTCTCAGCGCCTGGCAATTAGTATAGGAGCACTGTGTTTGACTTCTCTGGATGTTTCCCAGGCGAGTTATTGACAAGTAAATCCTAGACGCTCGATCTTGGTTATTTTCGCTTTCGCGGCTGGCAGTAAAAGAACCATGTTTCTGTGAATAACTCCTGAACCGTAAGTCCTAGACGCTCGCTCTTGGCTGCATTCGATTCAGCTCGTGGCAGCCAGTCTAAAAAACACTATCTTGGACTTCTCTGCATGTTTCCCAGACGAGAAATTGGCAGCATGTTCAGAACCATGTTTCTGTGAATAACTCCTGAACCGTAAGTCCTAGACGCTCGATCTTGGCGGCATTCGTCTCAGCGCCTGGCAATTAGTATAGGAGCACTGTGTTTGACTTCTCTGGATGTTTCCCAGGCGAGTTATTGACAAGTAAATCCTAGACGCTCGATCTTGGTTATTTTCGCTTTCGCGGCTGGCAGTAAAAGAACCATGTTTCTGTGAATAACTCCTGAACCGTAAGTCCTAGACGCTCGCTCTTGGCTGCATTCGATTCAGCTCGTGGCAGCCAGTCTAAAAAACACTATCTTGGACTTCTCTGCATGTTTCCCAGGCGAGCAATTGGCAGCATGTTCAGAACCATGTTTCTGTGAATAACTCCTGAACCGTAAGTCCTAGACGCTCGCTCTTGGCTGCATTCGATTCAGCTCGTGGCAGCCAGTCTAAAAAACACTATCTTGGACTTCTCTGCATGTTCCTAAGGCAAATGTTTCTAAAGCTAATTCTTGAACCGTAAGTCCTAGACGCTCGATCTTGGCGGCATTCGTCTCAGCGCCTGGCAATTAGTATAGGAGCACTGTGTTTGACTTCTCTGGATGTTTCCCAGGCGAGTTATTGACAAGTAAATCCTAGACGCTCGATCTTGGTTATTTTCGCTTTCGCGGCTGGCAGTAAAAGAACCATGTTTCTGTGAATAACTCCTGAACCGTAAGTCCTAGACGCTCGCTCTTGGCTGCATTCGATTCAGCTCGTGGCAGCCAGTCTAAAAAACACTATCTTGGACTTCTCTGCATGTTTCCCAGGCGAGCAATTGGCAGCATGTTCAGAACCATGTTTCTGTGAATAACTCCTGAACCGTAAGTCCTAGACGCTCGCTCTTGGCTGCATTCGATTCAGCTCGTGGCAGCCAGTCTAAAAAACACTATCTTGGACTTCTCTGCATGTTTCCCAGGCGAGCAATTGGCAGCATGTTCAGAACCATGTTTCTGTGAATAACTCCTGAACCGTAAGTCACAGACGCTCGCTCTTGGCTGCTTTCGATTCAGCTCGTGGCAGCCAGTCTAAAAAACACTATCTTGGACTTCTCTGCATGTTCCTAAGGCAAATGTTTCTAAAGCTAATTCTTGAACCGTAAGTCCTAGACGCTCGATCTTGGCGGCATTCGTCTCAGCGCCTGGCAATTAGTATAGGAGCACTGTGTTTGACTTCTCTGGATGTTTCCCAGGCGAGTTATTGACAAGTAAATCCTAGACGCTCGATCTTGGTTATTTTCGCTTTCGCGGCTGGCAGTAAAAGAACCATGTTTCTGTGAATAACTCCTGAACCGTAAGTCCTAGACGCTCGCTCTTGGCTGCATTCGATTCAGCTCGTGGCAGCCAGTCTAAAAAACACTATCTTGGACTTCTCTGCATGTTTCCCAGGCGAGAAATTGGCAGCATGTTCAGAACCATGTTTCTGTGAATAACTCCTGAACCGTAAGTCCTAGACGCTCGATCTTGGCGGCATTCGTCTCAGCGCCTGGCAATTAGTATAGGAGCACTGTGTTTGACTTCTCTGGATGTTTCCCAGGCGAGTTATTGACAAGTAAATCCTAGACGCTCGATCTTGGTTATTTTCGCTTTCGCGGCTGGCAGTAAAAGAACCATGTTTCTGTGAATAACTCCTGAACCGTAAGTCCTAGACGCTCGCTCTTGGCTGCATTCGATTCAGCTCGTGGCAGCCAGTCTAAAAAACACTATCTTGGACTTCTCTGCATGTTTCCCAGGCGAGAAATTGGCAGCATGTTCAGAACCATGTTTCTGTGAATAACTCCTGAACCGTAAGTCCTAGACGCTCGATCTTGGCGGCATTCGTCTCAGCGCCTGGCAATTAGTATAGGAGCACTGTGTTTGACTTCTCTGGATGTTTCCCAGGCGAGTTATTGACAAGTAAATCCTAGACGCTCGATCTTGGTTATTTTCGCTTTCGCGGCTGGCAGTAAAAGAACCATGTTTCTGTGAATAACTCCTGAACCGTAAGTCCTAGACGCTCGCTCTTGGCTGCATTCGATTCAGCTCGTGGCAGCCAGTCTAAAAAACACTATCTTGGACTTCTCTGCATGTTTCCCAGGCGAGAAATTGGCAGCATGTTCAGAACCATGTTTCTGTGAATAACTCCTGAACCGTAAGTCCTAGACGCTCGATCTTGGCGGCATTCGTCTCAGCGCCTGGCAATTAGTATAGGAGCACTGTGTTTGACTTCTCTGGATGTTTCCCAGGCGAGTTATTGACAAGTAAATCCTAGACGCTCGATCTTGGTTATTTTCGCTTTCGCGGCTGGCAGTAAAAGAACCATGTTTCTGTGAATAACTCCTGAACCGTAAGTCCTAGACGCTCGCTCTTGGCTGCATTCGATTCAGCTCGTGGCAGCCAGTCTAAAAAACACTATCTTGGACTTCTCTGCATGTTTCCCAGGCGAGCAATTGGCAGCATGTTCAGAACCATGTTTCTGTGAATAACTCCTGAACCGTAAGTCCTAGACGCTCGCTCTTGGCTGCATTCGATTCAGCTCGTGGCAGCCAGTCTAAAAAACACTATCTTGGACTTCTCTGCATGTTTCCCAGGCGAGCAATTGGCAGCATGTTCAGAACCATGTTTCTGTGAATAACTCCTGAACCGTAAGTCCTAGACGCTCGCTCTTGGCTGCATTCGATTCAGCTCGTGGCAGCCAGTCTAAAAAACACTATCTTGGACTTCTCTGCATGTTTCCCAGGCGAGCAATTGGCAGCATGTTCAGAACCATGTTTCTGTGAATAACTCCTGAACCGTAAGTCCTAGACGCTCGCTCTTGGCTGCATTCGATTCAGCTCGTGGCAGCCAGTCTAAAAAACACTATCTTGGACTTCTCTGCATGTTTCCCAGGCGAGAAATTGGCAGCATGTTCAGAACCATGTTTCTGTGAATAACTCCTGAACCGTAAGTCCTAGACGCTCGATCTTGGCGGCATTCGTCTCAGCGCCTGGCAATTAGTATAGGAGCACTGTGTTTGACTTCTCTGGATGTTTCCCAGGCGAGTTATTGACAAGTAAATCCTAGACGCTCGATCTTGGTTATTTTCGCTTTCGCGGCTGGCAGTAAAAGAACCATGTTTCTGTGAATAACTCCTGAACCGTAAGTCCTAGACGCTCGCTCTTGGCTGCATTCGATTCAGCTCGTGGCAGCCAGTCTAAAAAACACTATCTTGGACTTCTCTGCATGTTTCCCAGGCGAGAAATTGGCAGCATGTTCAGAACCATGTTTCTGTGAATAACTCCTGAACCGTAAGTCCTAGACGCTCGATCTTGGCGGCATTCGTCTCAGCGCCTGGCAATTAGTATAGGAGCACTGTGTTTGACTTCTCTGGATGTTTCCCAGGCGAGTTATTGACAAGTAAATCCTAGACGCTCGATCTTGGTTATTTTCGCTTTCGCGGCTGGCAGTAAAAGAACCATGTTTCTGTGAATAACTCCTGAACCGTAAGTCCTAGACGCTCGCTCTTGGCTGCATTCGATTCAGCTCGTGGCAGCCAGTCTAAAAAACACTATCTTGGACTTCTCTGCATGTTTCCCAGGCGAGCAATTGGCAGCATGTTCAGAACCATGTTTCTGTGAATAACTCCTGAACCGTAAGTCCTAGACGCTCGCTCTTGGCTGCATTCGATTCAGCTCGTGGCAGCCAGTCTAAAAAACACTATCTTGGACTTCTCTGCATGTTTCCCAGGCGAGCAATTGGCAGCATGTTCAGAACCATGTTTCTGTGAATAACTCCTGAACCGTAAGTCCTAGACGCTCGCTCTTGGCTGCATTCGATTCAGCTCGTGGCAGCCAGTCTAAAAAACACTATCTTGGACTTCTCTGCATGTTTCCCAGGCGAGCAATTGGCAGCATGTTCAGAACCATGTTTCTGTGAATAACTCCTGAACCGTAAGTCCTAGACGCTCGCTCTTGGCTGCATTCGATTCAGCTCGTGGCAGCCAGTCTAAAAAACACTATCTTGGACTTCTCTGCATGTTTCCCAGGCGAGAAATTGGCAGCATGTTCAGAACCATGTTTCTGTGAATAACTCCTGAACCGTAAGTCCTAGACGCTCGATCTTGGCGGCATTCGTCTCAGCGCCTGGCAATTAGTATAGGAGCACTGTGTTTGACTTCTCTGGATGTTTCCCAGGCGAGTTATTGACAAGTAAATCCTAGACGCTCGATCTTGGTTATTTTCGCTTTCGCGGCTGGCAGTAAAAGAACCATGTTTCTGTGAATAACTCCTGAACCGTAAGTCCTAGACGCTCGCTCTTGGCTGCATTCGATTCAGCTCGTGGCAGCCAGTCTAAAAAACACTATCTTGGACTTCTCTGCATGTTTCCCAGACGAGAAATTGGCAGCATGTTCAGAACCATGTTTCTGTGAATAACTCCTGAACCGTAAGTCCTAGACGCTCGATCTTGGCGGCATTCGTCTCAGCGCCTGGCAATTAGTATAGGAGCACTGTGTTTGACTTCTCTGGATGTTTCCCAGGCGAGTTATTGACAAGTAAATCCTAGACGCTCGATCTTGGTTATTTTCGCTTTCGCGGCTGGCAGTAAAAGAACCATGTTTCTGTGAATAACTCCTGAACCGTAAGTCCTAGACGCTCGCTCTTGGCTGCATTCGATTCAGCTCGTGGCAGCCAGTCTAAAAAACACTATCTTGGACTTCTCTGCATGTTTCCCAGGCGAGAAATTGGCAGCATGTTCAGAACCATGTTTCTGTGAATAACTCCTGAACCGTAAGTCCTAGACGCTCGCTCTTGGCTGCATTCGATTCAGCTCGTGGCAGCCAGTCTAAAAAACACTATCTTGGACTTCTCTGCATGTTTCCCAGGCGAGCAATTGGCAGCATGTTCAGAACCATGTTTCTGTGAATAACTCCTGAACCGTAAGTCCTAGACGCTCGCTCTTGGCTGCATTCGATTCAGCTCGTGGCAGCCAGTCTAAAAAACACTATCTTGGACTTCTCTGCATGTTTCCCAGGCGAGCAATTGGCAGCATGTTCAGAACCATGTTTCTGTGAATAACTCCTGAACCGTAAGTCCTAGACGCTCGCTCTTGGCTGCATTCGATTCAGCTCGTGGCAGCCAGTCTAAAAAACACTATCTTGGACTTCTCTGCATGTTTCCCAGGCGAGCAATTGGCAGCATGTTCAGAACCATGTTTCTGTGAATAACTCCTGAACCGTAAGTCACAGACGCTCGCTCTTGGCTGCATTCGATTCAGCTCGTGGCAGCCAGTCTAAAAAACACTATCTTGGACTTCTCTGCATGTTCCTAAGGCAAATGTTTCTAAAGCTAATTCTTGAACCGTAAGTCCTAGACGCTCGATCTTGGCGGCATTCGTCTCAGCGCCTGGCAATTAGTATAGGAGCACTGTGTTTGACTTCTCTGGATGTTTCCCAGGCGAGTTATTGACAAGTAAATCCTAGACGCTCGATCTTGGTTATTTTCGCTTTCGCGGCTGGCAGTAAAAGAACCATGTTTCTGTGAATAACTCCTGAACCGTAAGTCCTAGACGCTCGCTCTTGGCTGCATTCGATTCAGCTCGTGGCAGCCAGTCTAAAAAACACTATCTTGGACTTCTCTGCATGTTTCCCAGGCGAGCAATTGGCAGCATGTTCAGAACCATGTTTCTGTGAATAACTCCTGAACCGTAAGTCCTAGACGCTCGCTCTTGGCTGCATTCGATTCAGCTCGTGGCAGCCAGTCTAAAAAACACTATCTTGGACTTCTCTGCATGTTCCTAAGGCAAATGTTTCTAAAGCTAATTCTTGAACCGTAAGTCCTAGACGCTCGATCTTGGCGGCATTCGTCTCAGCGCCTGGCAATTAGTATAGGAGCACTGTGTTTGACTTCTCTGGATGTTTCCCAGGCGAGTTATTGACAAGTAAATCCTAGACGCTCGATCTTGGTTATTTTCGCTTTCGCGGCTGGCAGTAAAAGAACCATGTTTCTGTGAATAACTCCTGAACCGTAAGTCCTAGACGCTCGCTCTTGGCTGCATTCGATTCAGCTCGTGGCAGCCAGTCTAAAAAACACTATCTTGGACTTCTCTGCATGTTTCCCAGGCGAGCAATTGGCAGCATGTTCAGAACCATGTTTCTGTGAATAACTCCTGAACCGTAAGTCCTAGACGCTCGCTCTTGGCTGCATTCGATTCAGCTCGTGGCAGCCAGTCTAAAAAACACTATCTTGGACTTCTCTGCATGTTTCCCAGGCGAGCAATTGGCAGCATGTTCAGAACCATGTTTCTGTGAATAACTCCTGAACCGTAAGTCACAGACGCTCGCTCTTGGCTGCTTTCGATTCAGCTCGTGGCAGCCAGTCTAAAAAACACTATCTTGGACTTCTCTGCATGTTCCTAAGGCAAATGTTTCTAAAGCTAATTCTTGAACCGTAAGTCCTAGACGCTCGATCTTGGCGGCATTCGTCTCAGCGCCTGGCAATTAGTATAGGAGCACTGTGTTTGACTTCTCTGGATGTTTCCCAGGCGAGTTATTGACAAGTAAATCCTAGACGCTCGATCTTGGTTATTTTCGCTTTCGCGGCTGGCAGTAAAAGAACCATGTTTCTGTGAATAACTCCTGAACCGTAAGTCCTAGACGCTCGCTCTTGGCTGCATTCGATTCAGCTCGTGGCAGCCAGTCTAAAAAACACTATCTTGGACTTCTCTGCATGTTTCCCAGGCGAGAAATTGGCAGCATGTTCAGAACCATGTTTCTGTGAATAACTCCTGAACCGTAAGTCCTAGACGCTCGATCTTGGCGGCATTCGTCTCAGCGCCTGGCAATTAGTATAGGAGCACTGTGTTTGACTTCTCTGGATGTTTCCCAGGCGAGTTATTGACAAGTAAATCCTAGACGCTCGATCTTGGTTATTTTCGCTTTCGCGGCTGGCAGTAAAAGAACCATGTTTCTGTGAATAACTCCTGAACCGTAAGTCCTAGACGCTCGCTCTTGGCTGCATTCGATTCAGCTCGTGGCAGCCAGTCTAAAAAACACTATCTTGGACTTCTCTGCATGTTTCCCAGGCGAGCAATTGGCAGCATGTTCAGAACCATGTTTCTGTGAATAACTCCTGAACCGTAAGTCCTAGACGCTCGCTCTTGGCTGCATTCGATTCAGCTCGTGGCAGCCAGTCTAAAAAACACTATCTTGGACTTCTCTGCATGTTTCCCAGGCGAGAAATTGGCAGCATGTTCAGAACCATGTTTCTGTGAATAACTCCTGAACCGTAAGTCCTAGACGCTCGCTCTTGGCTGCATTCGATTCAGCTCGTGGCAGCCAGTCTAAAAAACACTATCTTGGACTTCTCTGCATGTTTCCCAGGCGAGAAATTGGCAGCATGTTCAGAACCATGTTTCTGTGAATAACTCCTGAACCGTAAGTCCTAGACGCTCGCTCTTGGCTGCATTCGATTCAGCTCGTGGCAGCCAGTCTAAAAAACACTATCTTGGACTTCTCTGCATGTTTCCCAGGCGAGAAATTGGCAGCATGTTCAGAACCATGTTTCTGTGAATAACTCCTGAACCGTAAGTCCTAGACGCTCGCTCTTGGCTGCATTCGATTCAGCTCGTGGCAGCCAGTCTAAAAAACACTATCTTGGACTTCTCTGCATGTTTCCCAGGCGAGCAATTGGCAGCATGTTCAGAACCATGTTTCTGTGAATAACTCCTGAACCGTAAGTCACAGACGCTCGCTCTTGGCTGCATTCGATTCAGCTCGTGGCAGCCAGTCTAAAAAACACTATCTTGGACTTCTCTGCATGTTCCTAAGGCAAATGTTTCTAAAGCTAATTCTTGAACCGTAAGTCCTAGACGCTCGATCTTGGCGGCATTCGTCTCAGCGCCTGGCAATTAGTATAGGAGCACTGTGTTTGACTTCTCTGGATGTTTCCCAGGCGAGTTATTGACAAGTAAATCCTAGACGCTCGATCTTGGTTATTTTCGCTTTCGCGGCTGGCAGTAAAAGAACCATGTTTCTGTGAATAACTCCTGAACCGTAAGTCCTAGACGCTCGCTCTTGGCTGCATTCGATTCAGCTTGTGGCAGCCAGTCTAAAAAACACTATCTTGGACTTCTCTGCATGTTCCTAAGGCAAATGTTTCTAAAGCTAATTCTTGAACCGTAAGTCCTAGACGCTCGATCTTGGCGGCATTCGTCTCAGCGCCTGGCAATTAGTATAGGAGCACTGTGTTTGACTTCTCTGGATGTTTCCCAGGCGAGTTATTGACAAGTAAATCCTAGACGCTCGATCTTGGTTATTTTCGCTTTCGCGGCTGGCAGTAAAAGAACCATGTTTCTGTGAATAACTCCTGAACCGTAAGTCCTAGACGCTCGCTCTTGGCTGCATTCGATTCAGCTCGTGGCAGCCAGTCTAAAAAACACTATCTTGGACTTCTCTGCATGTTTCCCAGGCGAGCAATTGGCAGCATGTTCAGAACCATGTTTCTGTGAATAACTCCTGAACCGTAAGTCCTAGACGCTCGCTCTTGGCTGCATTCGATTCAGCTCGTGGCAGCCAGTCTAAAAAACACTATCTTGGACTTCTCTGCATGTTTCCCAGGCGAGCAATTGGCAGCATGTTCAGAACCATGTTTCTGTGAATAACTCCTGAACCGTAAGTCACAGACGCTCGCTCTTGGCTGCTTTCGATTCAGCTCGTGGCAGCCAGTCTAAAAAACACTATCTTGGACTTCTCTGCATGTTCCTAAGGCAAATGTTTCTAAAGCTAATTCTTGAACCGTAAGTCCTAGACGCTCGATCTTGGCGGCATTCGTCTCAGCGCCTGGCAATTAGTATAGGAGCACTGTGTTTGACTTCTCTGGATGTTTCCCAGGCGAGTTATTGACAAGTAAATCCTAGACGCTCGATCTTGGTTATTTTCGCTTTCGCGGCTGGCAGTAAAAGAACCATGTTTCTGTGAATAACTCCTGAACCGTAAGTCCTAGACGCTCGCTCTTGGCTGCATTCGATTCAGCTCGTGGCAGCCAGTCTAAAAAACACTATCTTGGACTTCTCTGCATGTTTCCCAGGCGAGAAATTGGCAGCATGTTCAGAACCATGTTTCTGTGAATAACTCCTGAACCGTAAGTCCTAGACGCTCGATCTTGGCGGCATTCGTCTCAGCGCCTGGCAATTAGTATAGGAGCACTGTGTTTGACTTCTCTGGATGTTTCCCAGGCGAGTTATTGACAAGTAAATCCTAGACGCTCGATCTTGGTTATTTTCGCTTTCGCGGCTGGCAGTAAAAGAACCATGTTTCTGTGAATAACTCCTGAACCGTAAGTCCTAGACGCTCGCTCTTGGCTGCATTCGATTCAGCTCGTGGCAGCCAGTCTAAAAAACACTATCTTGGACTTCTCTGCATGTTTCCCAGGCGAGAAATTGGCAGCATGTTCAGAACCATGTTTCTGTGAATAACTCCTGAACCGTAAGTCCTAGACGCTCGATCTTGGCGGCATTCGTCTCAGCGCCTGGCAATTAGTATAGGAGCACTGTGTTTGACTTCTCTGGATGTTTCCCAGGCGAGTTATTGACAAGTAAATCCTAGACGCTCGATCTTGGTTATTTTCGCTTTCGCGGCTGGCAGTAAAAGAACCATGTTTCTGTGAATAACTCCTGAACCGTAAGTCCTAGACGCTCGCTCTTGGCTGCATTCGATTCAGCTCGTGGCAGCCAGTCTAAAAAACACTATCTTGGACTTCTCTGCATGTTTCCCAGGCGAGCAATTGGCAGCATGTTCAGAACCATGTTTCTGTGAATAACTCCTGAACCGTAAGTCCTAGACGCTCGCTCTTGGCTGCATTCGATTCAGCTCGTGGCAGCCAGTCTAAAAAACACTATCTTGGACTTCTCTGCATGTTTCCCAGGCGAGCAATTGGCAGCATGTTCAGAACCATGTTTCTGTGAATAACTCCTGAACCGTAAGTCCTAGACGCTCGCTCTTGGCTGCATTCGATTCAGCTCGTGGCAGCCAGTCTAAAAAACACTATCTTGGACTTCTCTGCATGTTTCCCAGGCGAGAAATTGGCAGCATGTTCAGAACCATGTTTCTGTGAATAACTCCTGAACCGTAAGTCCTAGACGCTCGATCTTGGCGGCATTCGTCTCAGCGCCTGGCAATTAGTATAGGAGCACTGTGTTTGACTTCTCTGGATGTTTCCCAGGCGAGTTATTGACAAGTAAATCCTAGACGCTCGATCTTGGTTATTTTCGCTTTCGCGGCTGGCAGTAAAAGAACCATGTTTCTGTGAATAACTCCTGAACCGTAAGTCCTAGACGCTCGCTCTTGGCTGCATTCGATTCAGCTCGTGGCAGCCAGTCTAAAAAACACTATCTTGGACTTCTCTGCATGTTTCCCAGGCGAGAAATTGGCAGCATGTTCAGAACCATGTTTCTGTGAATAACTCCTGAACCGTAAGTCCTAGACGCTCGATCTTGGCGGCATTCGTCTCAGCGCCTGGCAATTAGTATAGGAGCACTGTGTTTGACTTCTCTGGATGTTTCCCAGGCGAGTTATTGACAAGTAAATCCTAGACGCTCGATCTTGGTTATTTTCGCTTTCGCGGCTGGCAGTAAAAGAACCATGTTTCTGTGAATAACTCCTGAACCGTAAGTCCTAGACGCTCGCTCTTGGCTGCATTCGATTCAGCTCGTGGCAGCCAGTCTAAAAAACACTATCTTGGACTTCTCTGCATGTTTCCCAGGCGAGCAATTGGCAGCATGTTCAGAACCATGTTTCTGTGAATAACTCCTGAACCGTAAGTCCTAGACGCTCGCTCTTGGCTGCATTCGATTCAGCTCGTGGCAGCCAGTCTAAAAAACACTATCTTGGACTTCTCTGCATGTTTCCCAGGCGAGCAATTGGCAGCATGTTCAGAACCATGTTTCTGTGAATAACTCCTGAACCGTAAGTCCTAGACGCTCGCTCTTGGCTGCATTCGATTCAGCTCGTGGCAGCCAGTCTAAAAAACACTATCTTGGACTTCTCTGCATGTTTCCCAGGCGAGCAATTGGCAGCATGTTCAGAACCATGTTTCTGTGAATAACTCCTGAACCGTAAGTCCTAGACGCTCGCTCTTGGCTGCATTCGATTCAGCTCGTGGCAGCCAGTCTAAAAAACACTATCTTGGACTTCTCTGCATGTTTCCCAGGCGAGCAATTGGCAGCATGTTCAGAACCATGTTTCTGTGAATAACTCCTGAACCGTAAGTCCTAGACGCTCGCTCTTGGCTGCATTCGATTCAGCTCGTGGCAGCCAGTCTAAAAAACACTATCTTGGACTTCTCTGCATGTTTCCCAGGCGAGAAATTGGCAGCATGTTCAGAACCATGTTTCTGTGAATAACTCCTGAACCGTAAGTCCTAGACGCTCGATCTTGGCGGCATTCGTCTCAGCGCCTGGCAATTAGTATAGGAGCACTGTGTTTGACTTCTCTGGATGTTTCCCAGGCGAGTTATTGACAAGTAAATCCTAGACGCTCGATCTTGGTTATTTTCGCTTTCGCGGCTGGCAGTAAAAGAACCATGTTTCTGTGAATAACTCCTGAACCGTAAGTCCTAGACGCTCGCTCTTGGCTGCATTCGATTCAGCTCGTGGCAGCCAGTCTAAAAAACACTATCTTGGACTTCTCTGCATGTTTCCCAGACGAGAAATTGGCAGCATGTTCAGAACCATGTTTCTGTGAATAACTCCTGAACCGTAAGACCTAGACGCTCGATCTTGGCGGCATTCGTCTCAGCGCCTGGCAATTAGTATAGGAGCACTGTGTTTGACTTCTCTGGATGTTTCCCAGGCGAGTTATTGACAAGTAAATCCTAGACGCTCGATCTTGGTTATTTTCGCTTTCGCGGCTGGCAGTAAAAGAACCATGTTTCTGTGAATAACTCCTGAACCGTAAGTCCTAGACGCTCGCTCTTGGCTGCATTCGATTCAGCTCGTGGCAGCCAGTCTAAAAAACACTATCTTGGACTTCTCTGCATGTTTCCCAGGCGAGAAATTGGCAGCATGTTCAGAACCATGTTTCTGTGAATAACTCCTGAACCGTAAGTCCTAGACGCTCGCTCTTGGCTGCATTCGATTCAGCTCGTGGCAGCCAGTCTAAAAAACACTATCTTGGACTTCTCTGCATGTTTCCCAGGCGAGCAATTGGCAGCATGTTCAGAACCATGTTTCTGTGAATAACTCCTGAACCGTAAGTCCTAGACGCTCGCTCTTGGCTGCATTCGATTCAGCTCGTGGCAGCCAGTCTAAAAAACACTATCTTGGACTTCTCTGCATGTTTCCCAGGCGAGCAATTGGCAGCATGTTCAGAACCATGTTTCTGTGAATAACTCCTGAACCGTAAGTCCTAGACGCTCGCTCTTGGCTGCATTCGATTCAGCTCGTGGCAGCCAGTCTAAAAAACACTATCTTGGACTTCTCTGCATGTTTCCCAGGCGAGCAATTGGCAGCATGTTCAGAACCATGTTTCTGTGAATAACTCCTGAACCGTAAGTCACAGACGCTCGCTCTTGGCTGCATTCGATTCAGCTCGTGGCAGCCAGTCTAAAAAACACTATCTTGGACTTCTCTGCATGTTCCTAAGGCAAATGTTTCTAAAGCTAATTCTTGAACCGTAAGTCCTAGACGCTCGATCTTGGCGGCATTCGTCTCAGCGCCTGGCAATTAGTATAGGAGCACTGTGTTTGACTTCTCTGGATGTTTCCCAGGCGAGTTATTGACAAGTAAATCCTAGACGCTCGATCTTGGTTATTTTCGCTTTCGCGGCTGGCAGTAAAAGAACCATGTTTCTGTGAATAACTCCTGAACCGTAAGTCCTAGACGCTCGCTCTTGGCTGCATTCGATTCAGCTCGTGGCAGCCAGTCTAAAAAACACTATCTTGGACTTCTCTGCATGTTTCCCAGGCGAGCAATTGGCAGCATGTTCAGAACCATGTTTCTGTGAATAACTCCTGAACCGTAAGTCCTAGACGCTCGCTCTTGGCTGCATTCGATTCAGCTCGTGGCAGCCAGTCTAAAAAACACTATCTTGGACTTCTCTGCATGTTCCTAAGGCAAATGTTTCTAAAGCTAATTCTTGAACCGTAAGTCCTAGACGCTCGATCTTGGCGGCATTCGTCTCAGCGCCTGGCAATTAGTATAGGAGCACTGTGTTTGACTTCTCTGGATGTTTCCCAGGCGAGTTATTGACAAGTAAATCCTAGACGCTCGATCTTGGTTATTTTCGCTTTCGCGGCTGGCAGTAAAAGAACCATGTTTCTGTGAATAACTCCTGAACCGTAAGTCCTAGACGCTCGCTCTTGGCTGCATTCGATTCAGCTCGTGGCAGCCAGTCTAAAAAACACTATCTTGGACTTCTCTGCATGTTTCCCAGGCGAGCAATTGGCAGCATGTTCAGAACCATGTTTCTGTGAATAACTCCTGAACCGTAAGTCCTAGACGCTCGCTCTTGGCTGCATTCGATTCAGCTCGTGGCAGCCAGTCTAAAAAACACTATCTTGGACTTCTCTGCATGTTTCCCAGGCGAGCAATTGGCAGCATGTTCAGAACCATGTTTCTGTGAATAACTCCTGAACCGTAAGTCACAGACGCTCGCTCTTGGCTGCTTTCGATTCAGCTCGTGGCAGCCAGTCTAAAAAACACTATCTTGGACTTCTCTGCATGTTCCTAAGGCAAATGTTTCTAAAGCTAATTCTTGAACCGTAAGTCCTAGACGCTCGATCTTGGCGGCATTCGTCTCAGCGCCTGGCAATTAGTATAGGAGCACTGTGTTTGACTTCTCTGGATGTTTCCCAGGCGAGTTATTGACAAGTAAATCCTAGACGCTCGATCTTGGTTATTTTCGCTTTCGCGGCTGGCAGTAAAAGAACCATGTTTCTGTGAATAACTCCTGAACCGTAAGTCCTAGACGCTCGCTCTTGGCTGCATTCGATTCAGCTCGTGGCAGCCAGTCTAAAAAACACTATCTTGGACTTCTCTGCATGTTTCCCAGGCGAGAAATTGGCAGCATGTTCAGAACCATGTTTCTGTGAATAACTCCTGAACCGTAAGTCCTAGACGCTCGATCTTGGCGGCATTCGTCTCAGCACCTGGCAATTAGTATAGGAGCACTGTGTTTGACTTCTCTGGATGTTTCCCAGGCGAGTTATTGACAAGTAAATCCTAGACGCTCGATCTTGGTTATTTTCGCTTTCGCGGCTGGCAGTAAAAGAACCATGTTTCTGTGAATAACTCCTGAACCGTAAGTCCTAGACGCTCGCTCTTGGCTGCATTCGATTCAGCTCGTGGCAGCCAGTCTAAAAAACACTATCTTGGACTTCTCTGCATGTTTCCCAGGCGAGCAATTGGCAGCATGTTCAGAACCATGTTTCTGTGAATAACTCCTGAACCGTAAGTCCTAGACGCTCGCTCTTGGCTGCATTCGATTCAGCTCGTGGCAGCCAGTCTAAAAAACACTATCTTGGACTTCTCTGCATGTTTCCCAGGCGAGAAATTGGCAGCATGTTCAGAACCATGTTTCTGTGAATAACTCCTGAACCGTAAGTCCTAGACGCTCGCTCTTGGCTGCATTCGATTCAGCTCGTGGCAGCCAGTCTAAAAAACACTATCTTGGACTTCTCTGCATGTTTCCCAGGCGAGAAATTGGCAGCATGTTCAGAACCATGTTTCTGTGAATAACTCCTGAACCGTAAGTCCTAGACGCTCGCTCTTGGCTGCATTCGATTCAGCTCGTGGCAGCCAGTCTAAAAAACACTATCTTGGACTTCTCTGCATGTTTCCCAGGCGAGAAATTGGCAGCATGTTCAGAACCATGTTTCTGTGAATAACTCCTGAACCGTAAGTCCTAGACGCTCGCTCTTGGCTGCATTCGATTCAGCTCGTGGCAGCCAGTCTAAAAAACACTATCTTGGACTTCTCTGCATGTTTCCCAGGCGAGAAATTGGCAGCATGTTCAGAACCATGTTTCTGTGAATAACTCCTGAACCGTAAGTCCTAGACGCTCGATCTTGGCGGCATTCGTCTCAGCGCCTGGCAATTAGTATAGGAGCACTGTGTTTGACTTCTCTGGATGTTTCCCAGGCGAGTTATTGACAAGTAAATCCTAGACGCTCGATCTTGGTTATTTTCGCTTTCGCGGCTGGCAGTAAAAGAACCATGTTTCTGTGAATAACTCCTGAACCGTAAGTCCTAGACGCTCGCTCTTGGCTGCATTCGATTCAGCTCGTGGCAGCCAGTCTAAAAAACACTATCTTGGACTTCTCTGCATGTTTCCCAGACGAGAAATTGGCAGCATGTTCAGAACCATGTTTCTGTGAATAACTCCTGAACCGTAAGTCCTAGACGCTCGATCTTGGCGGCATTCGTCTCAGCGCCTGGCAATTAGTATAGGAGCACTGTGTTTGACTTCTCTGGATGTTTCCCAGGCGAGTTATTGACAAGTAAATCCTAGACGCTCGATCTTGGTTATTTTCGCTTTCGCGGCTGGCAGTAAAAGAACCATGTTTCTGTGAATAACTCCTGAACCGTAAGTCCTAGACGCTCGCTCTTGGCTGCATTCGATTCAGCTCGTGGCAGCCAGTCTAAAAAACACTATCTTGGACTTCTCTGCATGTTTCCCAGGCGAGAAATTGGCAGCATGTTCAGAACCATGTTTCTGTGAATAACTCCTGAACCGTAAGTCCTAGACGCTCGCTCTTGGCTGCATTCGATTCAGCTCGTGGCAGCCAGTCTAAAAAACACTATCTTGGACTTCTCTGCATGTTTCCCAGGCGAGAAATTGGCAGCATGTTCAGAACCATGTTTCTGTGAATAACTCCTGAACCGTAAGTCCTAGACGCTCGCTCTTGGCTGCATTCGATTCAGCTCGTGGCAGCCAGTCTAAAAAACACTATCTTGGACTTCTCTGCATGTTTCCCAGGCGAGAAATTGGCAGCATGTTCAGAACCATGTTTCTGTGAATAACTCCTGAACCGTAAGTCCTAGACGCTCGCTCTTGGCTGCATTCGATTCAGCTCGTGGCAGCCAGTCTAAAAAACACTATCTTGGACTTCTCTGCATGTTTCCCAGGCGAGAAATTGGCAGCATGTTCAGAACCATGTTTCTGTGAATAACTCCTGAACCGTAAGTCCTAGACGCTCGCTCTTGGCTGCATTCGATTCAGCTCGTGGCAGCCAGTCTAAAAAACACTATCTTGGACTTCTCTGCATGTTTCCCAGGCGAGAAATTGGCAGCATGTTCAGAACCATGTTTCTGTGAATAACTCCTGAACCGTAAGTCCTAGACGCTCGCTCTTGGCTGCATTCGATTCAGCTCGTGGCAGCCAGTCTAAAAAACACTATCTTGGACTTCTCTGCATGTTTCCCAGGCGAGCAATTGGCAGCATGTTCAGAACCATGTTTCTGTGAATAACTCCTGAACCGTAAGTCCTAGACGCTCGCTCTTGGCTGCATTCGATTCAGCTCGTGGCAGCCAGTCTAAAAAACACTATCTTGGACTTCTCTGCATGTTTCCCAGGCGAGAAATTGGCAGCATGTTCAGAACCATGTTTCTGTGAATAACTCCTGAACCGTAAGTCCTAGACGCTCGATCTTGGCGGCATTCGTCTCAGCGCCTGGCAATTAGTATAGGAGCACTGTGTTTGACTTCTCTGGATGTTTCCCAGGCGAGTTATTGACAAGTAAATCCTAGACGCTCGATCTTGGTTATTTTCGCTTTCGCGGCTGGCAGTAAAAGAACCATGTTTCTGTGAATAACTCCTGAACCGTAAGTCCTAGACGCTCGCTCTTGGCTGCATTCGATTCAGCTCGTGGCAGCCAGTCTAAAAAACACTATCTTGGACTTCTCTGCATGTTTCCCAGACGAGAAATTGGCAGCATGTTCAGAACCATGTTTCTGTGAATAACTCCTGAACCGTAAGTCCTAGACGCTCGATCTTGGCGGCATTCGTCTCAGCGCCTGGCAATTAGTATAGGAGCACTGTGTTTGACTTCTCTGGATGTTTCCCAGGCGAGTTATTGACAAGTAAATCCTAGACGCTCGATCTTGGTTATTTTCGCTTTCGCGGCTGGCAGTAAAAGAACCATGTTTCTGTGAATAACTCCTGAACCGTAAGTCCTAGACGCTCGCTCTTGGCTGCATTCGATTCAGCTCGTGGCAGCCAGTCTAAAAAACACTATCTTGGACTTCTCTGCATGTTTCCCAGGCGAGAAATTGGCAGCATGTTCAGAACCATGTTTCTGTGAATAACTCCTGAACCGTAAGTCCTAGACGCTCGCTCTTGGCTGCATTCGATTCAGCTCGTGGCAGCCAGTCTAAAAAACACTATCTTGGACTTCTCTGCATGTTTCCCAGGCGAGAAATTGGCAGCATGTTCAGAACCATGTTTCTGTGAATAACTCCTGAACCGTAAGTCCTAGACGCTCGCTCTTGGCTGCATTCGATTCAGCTCGTGGCAGCCAGTCTAAAAAACACTATCTTGGACTTCTCTGCATGTTTCCCAGGCGAGAAATTGGCAGCATGTTCAGAACCATGTTTCTGTGAATAACTCCTGAACCGTAAGTCCTAGACGCTCGCTCTTGGCTGCATTCGATTCAGCTCGTGGCAGCCAGTCTAAAAAACACTATCTTGGACTTCTCTGCATGTTTCCCAGGCGAGCAATTGGCAGCATGTTCAGAACCATGTTTCTGTGAATAACTCCTGAACCGTAAGTCCTAGACGCTCGCTCTTGGCTGCATTCGATTCAGCTCGTGGCAGCCAGTCTAAAAAACACTATCTTGGACTTCTCTGCATGTTTCCCAGGCGAGAAATTGGCAGCATGTTCAGAACCATGTTTCTGTGAATAACTCCTGAACCGTAAGTCCTAGACGCTCGATCTTGGCGGCATTCGTCTCAGCGCCTGGCAATTAGTATAGGAGCACTGTGTTTGACTTCTCTGGATGTTTCCCAGGCGAGTTATTGACAAGTAAATCCTAGACGCTCGATCTTGGTTATTTTCGCTTTCGCGGCTGGCAGTAAAAGAACCATGTTTCTGTGAATAACTCCTGAACCGTAAGTCCTAGACGCTCGCTCTTGGCTGCATTCGATTCAGCTCGTGGCAGCCAGTCTAAAAAACACTATCTTGGACTTCTCTGCATGTTTCCCAGACGAGAAATTGGCAGCATGTTCAGAACCATGTTTCTGTGAATAACTCCTGAACCGTAAGTCCTAGACGCTCGATCTTGGCGGCATTCGTCTCAGCGCCTGGCAATTAGTATAGGAGCACTGTGTTTGACTTCTCTGGATGTTTCCCAGGCGAGTTATTGACAAGTAAATCCTAGACGCTCGATCTTGGTTATTTTCGCTTTCGCGGCTGGCAGTAAAAGAACCATGTTTCTGTGAATAACTCCTGAACCGTAAGTCCTAGACGCTCGCTCTTGGCTGCATTCGATTCAGCTCGTGGCAGCCAGTCTAAAAAACACTATCTTGGACTTCTCTGCATGTTTCCCAGGCGAGAAATTGGCAGCATGTTCAGAACCATGTTTCTGTGAATAACTCCTGAACCGTAAGTCCTAGACGCTCGCTCTTGGCTGCATTCGATTCAGCTCGTGGCAGCCAGTCTAAAAAACACTATCTTGGACTTCTCTGCATGTTTCCCAGGCGAGAAATTGGCAGCATGTTCAGAACCATGTTTCTGTGAATAACTCCTGAACCGTAAGTCCTAGACGCTCGCTCTTGGCTGCATTCGATTCAGCTCGTGGCAGCCAGTCTAAAAAACACTATCTTGGACTTCTCTGCATGTTTCCCAGGCGAGAAATTGGCAGCATGTTCAGAACCATGTTTCTGTGAATAACTCCTGAACCGTAAGTCCTAGACGCTCGCTCTTGGCTGCATTCGATTCAGCTCGTGGCAGCCAGTCTAAAAAACACTATCTTGGACTTCTCTGCATGTTTCCAGGCGAGAAATTGGCAGCATGTTCAGAACCATGTTTCTGTGAATAACTCCTGAACCGTAAGTCCTAGACGCTCGCTCTTGGCTGCATTCGATTCAGCTCGTGGCAGCCAGTCTAAAAAACACTATCTTGGACTTCTCTGCATGTTTCCCAGGCGAGCAATTGGCAGCATGTTCAGAACCATGTTTCTGTGAATAACTCCTGAACCGTAAGTCCTAGACGCTCGCTCTTGGCTGCATTCGATTCAGCTCGTGGCAGCCAGTCTAAAAAACACTATCTTGGACTTCTCTGCATGTTTCCCAGGCGAGAAATTGGCAGCATGTTCAGAACCATGTTTCTGTGAATAACTCCTGAACCGTAAGTCCTAGACGCTCGATCTTGGCGGCATTCGTCTCAGCGCCTGGCAATTAGTATAGGAGCACTGTGTTTGACTTCTCTGGATGTTTCCCAGGCGAGTTATTGACAAGTAAATCCTAGACGCTCGATCTTGGTTATTTTCGCTTTCGCGGCTGGCAGTAAAAGAACCATGTTTCTGTGAATAACTCCTGAACCGTAAGTCCTAGACGCTCGCTCTTGGCTGCATTCGATTCAGCTCGTGGCAGCCAGTCTAAAAAACACTATCTTGGACTTCTCTGCATGTTTCCCAGACGAGAAATTGGCAGCATGTTCAGAACCATGTTTCTGTGAATAACTCCTGAACCGTAAGTCCTAGACGCTCGATCTTGGCGGCATTCGTCTCAGCGCCTGGCAATTAGTATAGGAGCACTGTGTTTGACTTCTCTGGATGTTTCCCAGGCGAGTTATTGACAAGTAAATCCTAGACGCTCGATCTTGGTTATTTTCGCTTTCGCGGCTGGCAGTAAAAGAACCATGTTTCTGTGAATAACTCCTGAACCGTAAGTCCTAGACGCTCGCTCTTGGCTGCATTCGATTCAGCTCGTGGCAGCCAGTCTAAAAAACACTATCTTGGACTTCTCTGCATGTTTCCCAGGCGAGAAATTGGCAGCATGTTCAGAACCATGTTTCTGTGAATAACTCCTGAACCGTAAGTCCTAGACGCTCGCTCTTGGCTGCATTCGATTCAGCTCGTGGCAGCCAGTCTAAAAAACACTATCTTGGACTTCTCTGCATGTTTCCCAGGCGAGCAATTGGCAGCATGTTCAGAACCATGTTTCTGTGAATAACTCCTGAACCGTAAGTCCTAGACGCTCGCTCTTGGCTGCATTCGATTCAGCTCGTGGCAGCCAGTCTAAAAAACACTATCTTGGACTTCTCTGCATGTTTCCCAGGCGAGCAATTGGCAGCATGTTCAGAACCATGTTTCTGTGAATAACTCCTGAACCGTAAGTCACAGACGCTCGCTCTTGGCTGCATTCGATTCAGCTCGTGGCAGCCAGTCTAAAAAACACTATCTTGGACTTCTCTGCATGTTCCTAAGGCAAATGTTTCTAAAGCTAATTCTTGAACCGTAAGTCCTAGACGCTCGATCTTGGCGGCATTCGTCTCAGCGCCTGGCAATTAGTATAGGAGCACTGTGTTTGACTTCTCTGGATGTTTCCCAGGCGAGTTATTGACAAGTAAATCCTAGACGCTCGATCTTGGTTATTTTCGCTTTCGCGGCTGGCAGTAAAAGAACCATGTTTCTGTGAATAACTCCTGAACCGTAAGTCCTAGACGCTCGCTCTTGGCTGCATTCGATTCAGCTCGTGGCAGCCAGTCTAAAAAACACTATCTTGGACTTCTCTGCATGTTTCCCAGGCGAGAAATTGGCAGCATGTTCAGAACCATGTTTCTGTGAATAACTCCTGAACCGTAAGTCCTAGACGCTCGCTCTTGGCTGCATTCGATTCAGCTCGTGGCAGCCAGTCTAAAAAACACTATCTTGGACTTCTCTGCATGTTTCCCAGGCGAGAAATTGGCAGCATGTTCAGAACCATGTTTCTGTGAATAACTCCTGAACCGTAAGTCCTAGACGCTCGATCTTGGCGGCATTCGTCTCAGCGCCTGGCAATTAGTATAGGAGCACTGTGTTTGACTTCTCTGGATGTTTCCCAGGCGAGTTATTGACAAGTAAATCCTAGACGCTCGATCTTGGTTATTTTCGCTTTCGCGGCTGGCAGTAAAAGAACCATGTTTCTGTGAATAACTCCTGAACCGTAAGTCCTAGACGCTCGCTCTTGGCTGCATTCGATTCAGCTCGTGGCAGCCAGTCTAAAAAACACTATCTTGGACTTCTCTGCATGTTTCCCAGACGAGAAATTGGCAGCATGTTCAGAACCATGTTTCTGTGAATAACTCCTGAACCGTAAGTCCTAGACGCTCGATCTTGGCGGCATTCGTCTCAGCGCCTGGCAATTAGTATAGGAGCACTGTGTTTGACTTCTCTGGATGTTTCCCAGGCGAGTTATTGACAAGTAAATCCTAGACGCTCGATCTTGGTTATTTTCGCTTTCGCGGCTGGCAGTAAAAGAACCATGTTTCTGTGAATAACTCCTGAACCGTAAGTCCTAGACGCTCGCTCTTGGCTGCATTCGATTCAGCTCGTGGCAGCCAGTCTAAAAAACACTATCTTGGACTTCTCTGCATGTTTCCCAGGCGAGAAATTGGCAGCATGTTCAGAACCATGTTTCTGTGAATAACTCCTGAACCGTAAGTCCTAGACGCTCGCTCTTGGCTGCATTCGATTCAGCTCGTGGCAGCCAGTCTAAAAAACACTATCTTGGACTTCTCTGCATGTTTCCCAGGCGAGAAATTGGCAGCATGTTCAGAACCATGTTTCTGTGAATAACTCCTGAACCGTAAGTCCTAGACGCTCGCTCTTGGCTGCATTCGATTCAGCTCGTGGCAGCCAGTCTAAAAAACACTATCTTGGACTTCTCTGCATGTTTCCCAGGCGAGAAATTGGCAGCATGTTCAGAACCATGTTTCTGTGAATAACTCCTGAACCGTAAGTCCTAGACGCTCGCTCTTGGCTGCATTCGATTCAGCTCGTGGCAGCCAGTCTAAAAAACACTATCTTGGACTTCTCTGCATGTTTCCCAGGCGAGAAATTGGCAGCATGTTCAGAACCATGTTTCTGTGAATAACTCCTGAACCGTAAGTCCTAGACGCTCGCTCTTGGCTGCATTCGATTCAGCTCGTGGCAGCCAGTCTAAAAAACACTATCTTGGACTTCTCTGCATGTTTCCCAGGCGAGCAATTGGCAGCATGTTCAGAACCATGTTTCTGTGAATAACTCCTGAACCGTAAGTCCTAGACGCTCGCTCTTGGCTGCATTCGATTCAGCTCGTGGCAGCCAGTCTAAAAAACACTATCTTGGACTTCTCTGCATGTTTCCCAGGCGAGAAATTGGCAGCATGTTCAGAACCATGTTTCTGTGAATAACTCCTGAACCGTAAGTCCTAGACGCTCGATCTTGGCGGCATTCGTCTCAGCGCCTGGCAATTAGTATAGGAGCACTGTGTTTGACTTCTCTGGATGTTTCCCAGGCGAGTTATTGACAAGTAAATCCTAGACGCTCGATCTTGGTTATTTTCGCTTTCGCGGCTGGCAGTAAAAGAACCATGTTTCTGTGAATAACTCCTGAACCGTAAGTCCTAGACGCTCGCTCTTGGCTGCATTCGATTCAGCTCGTGGCAGCCAGTCTAAAAAACACTATCTTGGACTTCTCTGCATGTTTCCCAGACGAGAAATTGGCAGCATGTTCAGAACCATGTTTCTGTGAATAACTCCTGAACCGTAAGTCCTAGACGCTCGATCTTGGCGGCATTCGTCTCAGCGCCTGGCAATTAGTATAGGAGCACTGTGTTTGACTTCTCTGGATGTTTCCCAGGCGAGTTATTGACAAGTAAATCCTAGACGCTCGATCTTGGTTATTTTCGCTTTCGCGGCTGGCAGTAAAAGAACCATGTTTCTGTGAATAACTCCTGAACCGTAAGTCCTAGACGCTCGCTCTTGGCTGCATTCGATTCAGCTCGTGGCAGCCAGTCTAAAAAACACTATCTTGGACTTCTCTGCATGTTTCCCAGGCGAGAAATTGGCAGCATGTTCAGAACCATGTTTCTGTGAATAACTCCTGAACCGTAAGTCCTAGACGCTCGCTCTTGGCTGCATTCGATTCAGCTCGTGGCAGCCAGTCTAAAAAACACTATCTTGGACTTCTCTGCATGTTTCCCAGGCGAGAAATTGGCAGCATGTTCAGAACCATGTTTCTGTGAATAACTCCTGAACCGTAAGTCCTAGACGCTCGCTCTTGGCTGCATTCGATTCAGCTCGTGGCAGCCAGTCTAAAAAACACTATCTTGGACTTCTCTGCATGTTTCCCAGGCGAGAAATTGGCAGCATGTTCAGAACCATGTTTCTGTGAATAACTCCTGAACCGTAAGTCCTAGACGCTCGCTCTTGGCTGCATTCGATTCAGCTCGTGGCAGCCAGTCTAAAAAACACTATCTTGGACTTCTCTGCATGTTTCCCAGGCGAGAAATTGGCAGCATGTTCAGAACCATGTTTCTGTGAATAACTCCTGAACCGTAAGTCCTAGACGCTCGCTCTTGGCTGCATTCGATTCAGCTCGTGGCAGCCAGTCTAAAAAACACTATCTTGGACTTCTCTGCATGTTTCCCAGGCGAGCAATTGGCAGCATGTTCAGAACCATGTTTCTGTGAATAACTCCTGAACCGTAAGTCCTAGACGCTCGCTCTTGGCTGCATTCGATTCAGCTCGTGGCAGCCAGTCTAAAAAACACTATCTTGGACTTCTCTGCATGTTTCCCAGGCGAGAAATTGGCAGCATGTTCAGAACCATGTTTCTGTGAATAACTCCTGAACCGTAAGTCCTAGACGCTCGATCTTGGCGGCATTCGTCTCAGCGCCTGGCAATTAGTATAGGAGCACTGTGTTTGACTTCTCTGGATGTTTCCCAGGCGAGTTATTGACAAGTAAATCCTAGACGCTCGATCTTGGTTATTTTCGCTTTCGCGGCTGGCAGTAAAAGAACCATGTTTCTGTGAATAACTCCTGAACCGTAAGTCCTAGACGCTCGCTCTTGGCTGCATTCGATTCAGCTCGTGGCAGCCAGTCTAAAAAACACTATCTTGGACTTCTCTGCATGTTTCCCAGACGAGAAATTGGCAGCATGTTCAGAACCATGTTTCTGTGAATAACTCCTGAACCGTAAGTCCTAGACGCTCGATCTTGGCGGCATTCGTCTCAGCGCCTGGCAATTAGTATAGGAGCACTGTGTTTGACTTCTCTGGATGTTTCCCAGGCGAGTTATTGACAAGTAAATCCTAGACGCTCGATCTTGGTTATTTTCGCTTTCGCGGCTGGCAGTAAAAGAACCATGTTTCTGTGAATAACTCCTGAACCGTAAGTCCTAGACGCTCGCTCTTGGCTGCATTCGATTCAGCTCGTGGCAGCCAGTCTAAAAAACACTATCTTGGACTTCTCTGCATGTTTCCCAGGCGAGAAATTGGCAGCATGTTCAGAACCATGTTTCTGTGAATAACTCCTGAACCGTAAGTCCTAGACGCTCGCTCTTGGCTGCATTCGATTCAGCTCGTGGCAGCCAGTCTAAAAAACACTATCTTGGACTTCTCTGCATGTTTCCCAGGCGAGCAATTGGCAGCATGTTCAGAACCATGTTTCTGTGAATAACTCCTGAACCGTAAGTCCTAGACGCTCGCTCTTGGCTGCATTCGATTCAGCTCGTGGCAGCCAGTCTAAAAAACACTATCTTGGACTTCTCTGCATGTTTCCCAGGCGAGCAATTGGCAGCATGTTCAGAACCATGTTTCTGTGAATAACTCCTGAACCGTAAGTCACAGACGCTCGCTCTTGGCTGCATTCGATTCAGCTCGTGGCAGCCAGTCTAAAAAACACTATCTTGGACTTCTCTGCATGTTCCTAAGGCAAATGTTTCTAAAGCTAATTCTTGAACCGTAAGTCCTAGACGCTCGATCTTGGCGGCATTCGTCTCAGCGCCTGGCAATTAGTATAGGAGCACTGTGTTTGACTTCTCTGGATGTTTCCCAGGCGAGTTATTGACAAGTAAATCCTAGACGCTCGATCTTGGTTATTTTCGCTTTCGCGGCTGGCAGTAAAAGAACCATGTTTCTGTGAATAACTCCTGAACCGTAAGTCCTAGACGCTCGCTCTTGGCTGCATTCGATTCAGCTCGTGGCAGCCAGTCTAAAAAACACTATCTTGGACTTCTCTGCATGTTTCCCAGGCGAGAAATTGGCAGCATGTTCAGAACCATGTTTCTGTGAATAACTCCTGAACCGTAAGTCCTAGACGCTCGCTCTTGGCTGCATTCGATTCAGCTCGTGGCAGCCAGTCTAAAAAACACTATCTTGGACTTCTCTGCATGTTTCCCAGGCGAGAAATTGGCAGCATGTTCAGAACCATGTTTCTGTGAATAACTCCTGAACCGTAAGTCCTAGACGCTCGATCTTGGCGGCATTCGTCTCAGCGCCTGGCAATTAGTATAGGAGCACTGTGTTTGACTTCTCTGGATGTTTCCCAGGCGAGTTATTGACAAGTAAATCCTAGACGCTCGATCTTGGTTATTTTCGCTTTCGCGGCTGGCAGTAAAAGAACCATGTTTCTGTGAATAACTCCTGAACCGTAAGTCCTAGACGCTCGCTCTTGGCTGCATTCGATTCAGCTCGTGGCAGCCAGTCTAAAAAACACTATCTTGGACTTCTCTGCATGTTTCCCAGACGAGAAATTGGCAGCATGTTCAGAACCATGTTTCTGTGAATAACTCCTGAACCGTAAGTCCTAGACGCTCGATCTTGGCGGCATTCGTCTCAGCGCCTGGCAATTAGTATAGGAGCACTGTGTTTGACTTCTCTGGATGTTTCCCAGGCGAGTTATTGACAAGTAAATCCTAGACGCTCGATCTTGGTTATTTTCGCTTTCGCGGCTGGCAGTAAAAGAACCATGTTTCTGTGAATAACTCCTGAACCGTAAGTCCTAGACGCTCGCTCTTGGCTGCATTCGATTCAGCTCGTGGCAGCCAGTCTAAAAAACACTATCTTGGACTTCTCTGCATGTTTCCCAGGCGAGAAATTGGCAGCATGTTCAGAACCATGTTTCTGTGAATAACTCCTGAACCGTAAGTCCTAGACGCTCGCTCTTGGCTGCATTCGATTCAGCTCGTGGCAGCCAGTCTAAAAAACACTATCTTGGACTTCTCTGCATGTTTCCCAGGCGAGAAATTGGCAGCATGTTCAGAACCATGTTTCTGTGAATAACTCCTGAACCGTAAGTCCTAGACGCTCGCTCTTGGCTGCATTCGATTCAGCTCGTGGCAGCCAGTCTAAAAAACACTATCTTGGACTTCTCTGCATGTTTCCCAGGCGAGCAATTGGCAGCATGTTCAGAACCATGTTTCTGTGAATAACTCCTGAACCGTAAGTCACAGACGCTCGCTCTTGGCTGCATTCGATTCAGCTCGTGGCAGCCAGTCTAAAAAACACTATCTTGGACTTCTCTGCATGTTCCTAAGGCAAATGTTTCTAAAGCTAATTCTTGAACCGTAAGTCCTAGACGCTCGATCTTGGCGGCATTCGTCTCAGCGCCTGGCAATTAGTATAGGAGCACTGTGTTTGACTTCTCTGGATGTTTCCCAGGCGAGTTATTGACAAGTAAATCCTAGACGCTCGATCTTGGTTATTTTCGCTTTCGCGGCTGGCAGTAAAAGAACCATGTTTCTGTGAATAACTCCTGAACCGTAAGTCCTAGACGCTCGCTCTTGGCTGCATTCGATTCAGCTCGTGGCAGCCAGTCTAAAAAACACTATCTTGGACTTCTCTGCATGTTTCCCAGGCGAGAAATTGGCAGCATGTTCAGAACCATGTTTCTGTGAATAACTCCTGAACCGTAAGTCCTAGACGCTCGCTCTTGGCTGCATTCGATTCAGCTCGTGGCAGCCAGTCTAAAAAACACTATCTTGGACTTCTCTGCATGTTTCCCAGGCGAGAAATTGGCAGCATGTTCAGAACCATGTTTCTGTGAATAACTCCTGAACCGTAAGTCCTAGACGCTCGATCTTGGCGGCATTCGTCTCAGCGCCTGGCAATTAGTATAGGAGCACTGTGTTTGACTTCTCTGGATGTTTCCCAGGCGAGTTATTGACAAGTAAATCCTAGACGCTCGATCTTGGTTATTTTCGCTTTCGCGGCTGGCAGTAAAAGAACCATGTTTCTGTGAATAACTCCTGAACCGTAAGTCCTAGACGCTCGCTCTTGGCTGCATTCGATTCAGCTCGTGGCAGCCAGTCTAAAAAACACTATCTTGGACTTCTCTGCATGTTTCCCAGACGAGAAATTGGCAGCATGTTCAGAACCATGTTTCTGTGAATAACTCCTGAACCGTAAGTCCTAGACGCTCGATCTTGGCGGCATTCGTCTCAGCGCCTGGCAATTAGTATAGGAGCACTGTGTTTGACTTCTCTGGATGTTTCCCAGGCGAGTTATTGACAAGTAAATCCTA
>NW_027462054.1:0-43152 GCF_050947455.1 Rhinoderma darwinii
CTATAACCTGGGTATCTTCTGTATATAATAATATATGTACAGCTGGTATAAGTTATACATCTTCTTGTATATAGTGATATGGAGCATGCTGGTATAACCTGGGTATATTCTGTACATAATTATATATGTACAGCGGGTATCAGTTATACATCTTCTTGTATATAGTGATATGTAGCAAGCTGGTATAACCTGGGTATCTTCTGTATATAATTATATATGTACAGCTGGTATAAGTTATACATCTTCTTGTATATAGTGATATGGAGCATGCTGGTATAACCTGGGTGTCTTCTGTATATAGTTATATATGTACAGCTGGTATAAGTTATAGATCTTCCTGTATATAGTGATATGGAGCATGCTGGTATAACCTGGGTATCTTCTGTATATAGTTATATATGTACAGCTGGTATAAGTTATAGATCTTCCTGTATATAGTGATATGGAGCATGCTGGTATAACCTGGGTATCTTCTGTATATAATTATATATGTACAGCTGGTATAAGTTATACATCTTCTTGTATATAGTGATATGGAGCATGCTGGTATAACCTGGGTATCTTCTGTATATAATTATATATGTACAGCTGGTATAAGTTATACATCCTCTTGTATATAGTGATATGGAGCATGCTGGTATAACCTGGGTATCTTCTGTATATAATTATATATATTACAGCTGGTATAAGTTATACATCTTCTTATATATAGTGATATGGAGCATGCTGGTATAACCTGGGTATCCTCTGTATATAATTATATATATTACAGCTGGTATAAGTTATACATCTTCTTGTATATAGTGATATGGTGCATGCTGATATAACCTGGGTATCTCCTGTATATAATTATATATGTATAGATGGTATAAGTTATACATCTTCTTGTATATAGTGATATGGAGCCCGCTGGTATAACCTGGGTATCTTCTGTATATAATTATATATGTACAGCTGGTATAAGTTATACATCTCCTTGTATATAGTGATATGGAGCCCGCTGGTATAACCTGGGTATCTTCTGTATATAATTATATATGTACAGCTGGTATAAGTTATACATCTTCTTGTATATAGTGATATGGAGCATGCTGGTATAACCTGGGTATCTTCTGTATATAATTATATATGTACAGCTGGTATAAGTTATACATCTCCTTGTATATAGTAATATGGAGCATGCTGGTATAACCTGGGTATCTTCTGTATATAATTATATATGTACAGCTGGTATAAGTTATACATCTTCTTGTATATAGTGATATGGAGCATGCTGGTATAACCTGGGTATCTTATGTATATAATTATATATGTACAGCTGGTATAAGTTATACATCTTCTTGTATATAGTGATATGGAGCATGCTGGTATAACCTGGGTATCTTCTGTATATAATTATATATGTACAGCTGGTATAAGTTATACATCTTCTTGTATATAGTGATATGGAGCATGCTGGTATAACCTGGGTATCTTCTGTATATAATTATATATGTACAGCTGGTATAAGTTATACATCTTCTTGTATATAGTGATATGGAGCATGCTGGTATAACCTGAGTATGTTCTGTATATAATTATATATGTACAGCTGGTATAAGTTATACATCTTCTTGTATATAGTGATATGGAGCATGCTGGTATAACCTGGGTATATTCTGTATATAATTATATATTTACAGCTGGTATAAGTTATACATCTTCTTGTATATAGTGATATGGAGCATGCTGGTATAACCTGGGTATCTTCTGTATATAGTTATATATGTACAGCTGGTATAAGTTATACATCTTCTTGTATATAGTGATATGGAGCATGCTGGTACAACCTGGGTATCTTCTGTATATAATTATACATGTACAGCTGGTATAAGTTATACATCTTCTTGTATATAGTGATATGGAGCATGCTGGTATAACCCGGGTATCTTCTGTATATAATTATATATGTACAGCTGGTATAAGTTATACATCTTCTTGTATATAGTGATATGGAGCATGCTGGTATAACTTGTGTATCTTCTGTATATAATTATATATGTACAGCTGGTATAAGTTATACATCTTCTTGTATATAGTGATATGGAGCATGCTGGTATAACCTGAGTATGTTCTGTATATAATTATATATGTACAGCTGGTATAAGTTATACATCTTCTTGTATATAGTGATATGGAGCATGCTGGTATAACCTGGGTATCTTCTGTATATAATAATATATGTACAGCTGGTATAAGTTATACATCTTCTTGTATATAGTGATATTGAGCATGCTGGTATAACCCGGGTATCTTCTGTATATAATAGTATATGTACAGCTGGTATAAGTTATACATCTTCTTGTATATAGTGATATGGAGCATGCTGGTATAACCTGGGTATATTCTGTACATAATTATATATGTACAGCGGATATCAGTTATACATCTTCTTGTATATAGTGATATGTAGCAAGCTGGTATAACCTGGGCATCTTCTGTATATAATTATATATGTACAGCTGGTATAAGTTATACATCTTCTTGTATATAGTGATATGGAGCATGCTGGTATAACCTGGGTGTCTTCTGTATATAGTTATATATGTACAGCTGGTATAAGTTATAGATCTTCCTGTATATAGTGATATGGAGCATGCTGGTATAACCTGGGTATCTTCTGTATATAGTTATATATGTACAGCTGGTATAAGTTATAGATCTTCCTGTATATAGTGATATGGAGCATGCTGGTATAACCTGGGTATCTTCTGTATATAATTATATATGTACAGCTGGTATAAGTTATACATCTTCTTGTATATAGTGATATGGAGCATGCTGGTATAACCTGGGTATCTTCTGTATATAATTATATATGTACAGCTGGTATAAGTTATACATCCTCTTGTATATAGTGATATGGAGCATGCTGGTATAACCTGGGTATCTTCTGTATATAATTATATATATTACAGCTGGTATAAGTTATACATCTTCTTATATATAGTGATATGGAGCATGCTGGTATAACCTGGTATCTCCTGTATATAATTATATATATTACAGCTGGTATAAGTTATACATCTTCTTGTATATAGTGATATGGTGCATGCTGATATAACCTGGGTATCTCCTGTATATAATTATATATGTATAGATGGTATAAGTTATACATCTTCTTGTATATAGTGATATGGAGCCCGCTGGTATAACCTGGGTATCTTCTGTATATAATTATATATGTACAGCTGGTATAAGTTATACATCTCCTTGTATATAGTGATATGGAGCCCGCTGGTATAACCTGGGTATCTTCTGTATATAATTATATATGTACAGCTGGTATAAGTGATACATCTTCTTGTATATAGTGATATGGAGCATGCTGGTATAACCTGGGTATCTTCTGTATATAATTATATATGTACAGCTGGTATAAGTTATACATCTTCTTGTATATAGTGATATGGAGTATGCTGGTATAACCTGGGTATCTTATGTATATAATTATATATGTACAGCTGGTATAAGTTATACATCTTCTTGTATATAGTGATATGGGAGCATGCTGGTATAACTTGTGTATCTTCTGTATATAATTATATATGTACAGCTGGTATAAGTTATACATCTTCTTGTATATAGTGATATGGAGCATGCTGGTATAACCTGAGTATGTTCTGTATATAATTATATATGTACAGCTGGTATAAGTTATACATCTTCTTGTATATAGTGATATGGAGCATGCTGGTATAACCTGGGTATATTCTGTATATAATTATATATTTACAGCTGGTATAAGTTATACATCTTTCTTGTATATAGTGATATGGAGCATGCTGGTATAACCTGGGTATCTTCTGTATATAGTTATCTATGTACAGCTGGTATAAGTTATACATCTTCTTGTATATAGTGATATGGAGCATGCTGGTACAACCTGGGTATCTTCTGTATATAATTATACCATGTACAGCTGGTATAAGTTATACATCTTCTTGTATATAGTGATATGGAGCATGCTGGTATAACCCAGGTATCTTCTGTATATAATTATATATGTACAGCTGGTATAAGTTATACATCTTCTTGTATATAGTGATATGGAGCATGCTGGTATAACTTGTGCATCTTCTGTATATAATTATATATGTACAGCTGGTATAAGTTATACATCTTCTTGTATATAGTGATATGGAGCATGCTGGTATAACCTGAGTATGTTCTGTATATAATTATATATGTACAGCTGGTATAAGTTATACATCTTCTTGTATATAGTGATATGGAGCATACTGGTATAACCAGGGTATCTTCTGTATATAATAATATATGTACAGCTGGTATAAGTTATACATCTTCTTGTATATAGTGATATTGAGCATGCTGGTATAACCCGGGTATCTTCTGTATATAATTATATATGTACAGCTGGTATAAGTTATACATCTTCCTGTATATAATGATATGGGGCATGCTGCTATAACCTGGGTATCTTCTGTATATAATAATATATGTACAGCTGGTATAAGTTATACATCTTCTTGTATATAGTGATATGGAGCATGCTGGTATAACCTGGGTATATTCTGTACATAATTATATATGTACAGCGGGTATCAGTTATACATCTTCTTGTATATAGTGATATGTAGCAAGCTGGTATAACCTGGGCATCTTCTGTATATAATTATATATGTACAGCTGGTATAAGTTATAGATCTTCCTGTATATAGTGATATGGAGCATGCTGGTATAACCTGGGTGTCTTCTGTATATAGTTATATATGTACAGCTGGTATAAGTTATAGATCTTCCTGTATATAGTGATATGGAGCATGCTGGTATAACCTGGGTATCTTCTGTATATAGTTATATATGTACAGCTGGTATAAGTTATAGATCTTCCTGTATATAGTGATATGGAGCATGCTGGTATAACCTGGGTATCTTCTGTATATAATTATATATGTACAGCTGGTATAAGTTATACATCCTCTTGTATATAGTGATATGGAGCATGCTGGTATAACCTGGGTATCTTCTGTATATAATTATATATATTACAGCTGGTATAAGTTATACATCTTCTTATATATAGTGATATGGAGCATGCTGGTATAACCTGGGTATCCTCTGTATATAATTATATATATTACAGCTGGTATAAGTTATACATCTTCTTGTATATAGTGATATGGTGCATGCTGATATAACCTGGGTATCTCCTGTATATAATTATATATGTATAGATGGTATAAGTTATACATCTTCTTGTATATAGTGATATGGAGCCCGCTGGTATAACCTGGGTATCTTCTGTATATAATTATATATGTACAGCTGGTATAAGTTATACATCTCCTTGTATATAGTGATATGGAGCCCGCTGGTATAACCTGGGTATCTTCTGTATATAATTATATATGTACAGCTGGTATAAGTTATACATCTTCTTGTATATAGTGATATGGAGCATGCTGGTATAACCTGGGTATCTTCTGTATATAATTATATATGTACAGCTGGTATAAGTTATACATCTCCTTGTATATAGTAATATGGAGCATGCTGGTATAACCTGGGTATCTTCTGTATATAATTATATATGTACAGCTGGTATAAGTTATACATCTTCTTGTATATAGTGATATGGAGCATGCTGGTATAACCTGGGTATCTTATGTATATAATTATATATGTACAGCTGGTATAAGTTATACATCTTCTTGTATATAGTGATATGGAGCATGCTGGTATAACCTGGGTATCTCCTGTATATAATTATATATGTACAGCTGGTATAAGTTATACATCTTCTTGTATATAGTGATATGGAGCATGCTGGTATAACCTGGGTATCTTCTGTATATAATTATATATGTACAGCTGGTATAAGTTATACATCTTCCTGTATATAGTGATATGGAGCATGCTGGTATAACCCGGGTATCTCCTGTATATAATTATATATGTACAGCTGGTATAAGTTATACATCTTCCTGTATATAGTGATATGGAGCATGCTGGTATAACCTGGGTATCTTCTGTATATAATTATATCTGTACAGCTGGTATAAGTTATACATCTTCCTGTATATAGTGATATGGAGCATGCTGGTATAACCTGGACATCTTCTGTATATAATTATATATGTACAGCTGGTATAAGTTATACATCTTCTTGTATACAGTGATATGGAGCACGCTGGTATAACCTGGGTATATTCTATATATAATTAGATATGTACAGCTGGTATAAGTTATACATCTTCCTGTATATAGTGATATGGAGCATGCTGGTATAACCTGGGTATGTTCTATATATAATTATATATGTACAGCTGGTATAAGTTATACATCTTCCTGTATATAGTGATATGGAGCATGCTTTTATAACCTGGGTATCTTCTGTATATAATTATGTATGTACAGCTGGAATAAGCTATACATCTTCTTGTATATAATGATATGGAGCATGCTGGTATAACCTGGGTATCTTCTGTATATAATTATATATGTACAGCTGGTATAAGTTATACATCTTCTTGTATATAGTGATATGGAGCATGCTGGTATAACCTGGGTATCTCCTGTATATAATTATATATGTACAGCTGGTATAAGTTATACATCTTCTTGTATATAGTGATATGGAGCATGCTGGTATAACCTGGGTATCTTCTGTATATAATTATATATGTACAGCTGGTATAAGTTATACATCTTCCTGTATATAGTGATATGGAGCATGCTAGTATAACCTGGGTATCTTCTGTATATAATTATATCTGTACAGCTGGTATAAGTTATACATCTTCCTGTATATAGTGATATGGAGCATGCTGGTATAACCTGGACATCTTCTGTATATAATTATATATGTACAGCTGGTATAAGTTATACATCTTCTTGTATACAGTGATATGGAGCACGCTGGTATAACCTGGGTATATTCTATATATAATTAGATATGTACAGCTGGTATAAGTTATACATCTTCCTGTATATAGTGATATGGAGCATGCTGGTATAACCTGGGTATCTTCTGTATATAATTATATATGTACAAATGGTATAAGTTATACATCTTCTTGTATATAGTGATATGGAGCATGCTGGTATAACCTGGGTATCTTCTGTATATAGTTATATATGTACAGCTGGTATAAGTTATACATCTTCTTGTATATAGTGATATGGAGCATGCTGGTACAACCTGGGTATCTTCTGTATATAATTATACATGTACAGCTGGTATAAGTTATACATCTTCTTGTATATAGTGATATGGAGCATGCTGGTATAACCCGGGTATCTTCTGTATATAATTATATATGTACAGCTGGTATAAGTTATACATCTTCTTGTATATAGTGATATGGAGCATGCTGGTATAACTTGTGTATCTTCTGTATATAATTATATATGTACAGCTGGTATAAGTTATACATCTTCTTGTATATAGTGATATGGAGCATGCTGGTATAACCTGAGTATGTTCTGTATATAATTATATATGTACAGCTGGTATAAGTTATACATCTTCTTGTATATAGTGATATGGAGCATACTGGTATAACCAGGGTATCTTCTGTATATAATAATATATGTACAGCTGGTATAAGTTATACATCTTCTTGTATATAGTGATATTGAGCATGCTGGTATAACCCGGGTATCTTCTGTATATAATTATATATGTACAGCTGGTATAAGTTATACATCTTCCTGTATATAATGATATGGGGCATGCTGCTATAACCTGGGTATCTTCTGTATATAATAATATATGTACAGCTGGTATAAGTTATACATCTTCTTGTATATAGTGATATGGAGCATGCTGGTATAACCTGGGTATATTCTGTACATAATTATATATGTACAGCGGGTATCAGTTATACATCTTCTTGTATATAGTGATATGTAGCAAGCTGGTATAACCTGGGCATCTTCTGTATATAATTATATATGTACAGCTGGTATAAGTTATACATCTTCTTGTATATAGTGATATGGAGCATGCTGGTATAACCTGGGTGTCTTCTGTATATAGTTATATATGTACAGCTGGTATAAGTTATAGATCTTCCTGTATATAGTGATATGGAGCATGCTGGTATAACCTGGGTATCTTCTGTATATAGTTATATATGTACAGCTGGTATAAGTTATAGATCTTCCTGTATATAGTGATATGGAGCATGCTGGTATAACCTGGGTATCTTCTGTATATAATTATATATGTACAGCTGGTATAAGTTATACATCTTCTTGTATATAGTGATATGGAGCATGCTGGTATAACCTGGGTATCTTCTGTATATAATTATATATGTACAGCTGGTATAAGTTATACATCCTCTTGTATATAGTGATATGGAGCATGCTGGTATAACCTGGGTATCTTCTGTATATAATTATATATATTACAGCTGGTATAAGTTATACATCTTCTTATATATAGTGATATGGAGCATGCTGGTATAACCTGGGTATCCTCTGTATATAATTATATATATTACAGCTGGTATAAGTTATACATCTTCTTGTATATAGTGATATGGTGCATGCTGATATAACCTGGGTATCTCCTGTATATAATTATATATGTATAGATGGTATAAGTTATACATCTTCTTGTATATAGTGATATGGAGCCCGCTGGTATAACCTGGGTATCTTCTGTATATAATTATATATGTACAGCTGGTATAAGTTATACATCTCCTTGTATATAGTGATATGGAGCCCGCTGGTATAACCTGGGTATCTTCTGTATATAATTATATATGTACAGCTGGTATAAGTTATACATCTTCTTGTATATAGTGATATGGAGCATGCTGGTATAACCTGGGTATCTTCTGTATATAATTATATATGTACAGCTGGTATAAGTTATACATCTCCTTGTATATAGTAATATGGAGCATGCTGGTATAACCTGGGCATCTTCTGTATATAATTATATATGTACAGCTGGTATAAGTTATACATCTTCTTGTATATAGTGATATGGAGCATGCTGGTATAACCTGGGTATCTTCTGTATATAATTATATATGTACAGCTGGTATAAGTTATACATCTTCTTGTATATAGTGATATGGAGCATGCTGGTATAACCTGGGTATCTTATGTATATAATTATATATGTACAGCTGGTATAAGTTATACATCTTCTTGTATATAGTGATATGGAGCATGCTGGTATAACCTGGGTATCTCCTGTATATAATTATATATGTACAGCTGGTATAAGTTATACATCTTCTTGTATATAGTGATATGGAGCATGCTGGTATAACCTGGGTATCTTCTGTATATAATTATATATGTACAGCTGGTATAAGTTATACATCTTCCTGTATATAGTGATATGGAGCATGCTGGTATAACCCGGGTATCTCCTGTATATAATTATATATGTACAGCTGGTATAAGTTATACATCTTCCTGTATATAGTGATATGGAGCATGCTGGTATAACCTGGGTATCTTCTGTATATAATTATATCTGTACAGCTGGTATAAGTTATACATCTTCCTGTATATAGTGATATGGAGCATGCTGGTATAACCTGGACATCTTCTGTATATAATTATATATGTACAGCTGGTATAAGTTATACATCTTCTTGTATACAGTGATATGGAGCACGCTGGTATAACCTGGGTATATTCTATATATAATTAGATATGTACAGCTGGTATAAGTTATACATCTTCCTGTATATAGTGATATGGAGCATGCTGGTATAACCTGGGTATCTTCTATATATAATTATATATGTACAGCTGGTATAAGTTATACATCTTCCTGTATATAGTGATATGGAGCATGCTTTTATAACCTGGGTATCTTCTGTATATAATTATGTATGTACAGCTGGAATAAGCTATACATCTTCTTGTATATAATGATATGGAGCATGCTGGTATAACCTGGGTATCTTCTGTATATAATTATATATGTACAGCTGGTATAAGTTATACATCTTCTTGTATATAGTGATATGGAGCATGCTGGTATAACCTGGGTATCTCCTGTATATAATTATATATGTACAGCTGGTATAAGTTATACATCTTCTTGTATATAGTGATATGGAGCATGCTGGTATAACCTGGGTATCTTCTGTATATAATTATATATGTACAGCTGGTATAAGTTATACATCTTCCTGTATATAGTGATATGGAGCATGCTAGTATAACCTGGGTATCTTCTGTATATAATTATATCTGTACAGCTGGTATAAGTTATACATCTTCCTGTATATAGTGATATGGAGCATGCTGGTATAACCTGGACATCTTCTGTATATAATTATATATGTACAGCTGGTATAAGTTATACATCTTCTTGTATACAGTGATATGGAGCACGCTGGTATAACCTGGGTATATTCTATATATAATTAGATATGTACAGCTGGTATAAGTTATACATCTTCCTGTATATAGTGATATGGAGCATGCTGGTATAACCTGGGTATCTTCTATATATAATTATATATGTACAGCTGGTATAAGTTATACATCTTCCTGTATATAGTGATATGGAGCATGCTTTTATAACCTGGGTATCTTCTGTATATAATTATGTATGTACAGCTGGAATAAGCTATACATCTTCTTGTATATAATGATATGGAGCATGCTGGTATAACCTGGGTATCTTCTGTATATAATTATATATGTACAGCTGGTATAAGTTATACATCTTCTTGTATATAGTGATATGGAGCATGCTGGTATAACCTGGGTATCTCCTGTATATAATTATATATGTACAGCTGGTATAAGTTATACATCTTCTTGTATATAGTGATATGGAGCATGCTGGTATAACCTGGGTATCTTCTGTATATAATTATATATGTACAGCTGGTATAAGTTATACATCTTCCTGTATATAGTGAGATGGAGCATGCTGGTATAACCTGGGTATCTTCTGTATATAATTATATATGTACAAATGGTATAAGTTATACATCTTCTTGTATATAGTGATATGGAGCATGCTGGTATAACCTGGGTATCTCCTGTATATAATTATATATGTACATCTGGTATAAGTTATATATCTTCTTGTATATAGTGATATGTAGCATGCTGGTACAACCTGGGTATATTCTGTATATAATTATATATGTACAGCTGGTATAAGTTATAAATCTTCTTGTATATAGTGATATGGAGCATGCTGGTATAACCTGGGTATCTTCTGTATATAATTATATATGTACAGCTGGTATATTATACATCTTCTTGTATATAGTGATATGGAGCATGCTGGTATAACCTGGGTATCTCCTGTATATAATTATATATGTACAGCTGGTATATTATACATCTTCTTGTATATAGTGATATGGAGCATGCTGGTATAACCTGGGTATCTCCTGTATATAATTATATATGTACAGATGGTATAAGTGATACATCTTCTTGTATATAGTGATATGGAGCATGCTGGTATAACCTGGGTATCTTCTGTATATAATTATATATGTACAGCTGGTATAAGTTATACATCTTCTTGTATATAGTGATATGGAGCATGCTGGTATAACCTGGGTATCTTCTGTATATAATTATATATGTACAGCTGGTATGTTATACATCTTCTTGTATATAGTGATATGAAGCATGCTGGTATAACCTGGGTATCTTCTGTATATAATAATATATGTACAGTTGGTATAAGTTATACATCTTCTTGTATATAGTGATATGGAGCATGCTGGTATAACCTGGGTATCTCCTGTATATAATTATATATGTACAGCTGGTATAAGTTATACATCTTCTTGTATATAGTGATATGGAGCATGCTGGTATAACCTGGGTATCTTCTGTATATAATTATATATGTACAGCTGGTATAAGTTATACATCTTCTTGTATATAGTGATATGGAGCATGCTGGTATAACCTGGGTATCTTCTGTATATAATTATATATGTACAGCTGGTATAAGTTATACATCTTCCTGTATATAGTGATATGGAGCATGCTGGTATAACCTGGGTATCTTCTATATATAATTATATATGTACAGCTGGTATAAGTTATACATCTTCTTGTATATAGTGATATGGAGCATGCTGGTATAACCTGGGTATCTTCTGTATATTATTATATATGAACAGCTGATATAAGTTATACATCTTCTTGTATATAGTGATATGGAGCATGCTGGTATAACCTGGGTATCTTCTGTATATAATTATATGTGTACAGCCGGTATAAGTTATACATCTTCCTGTATATAGTGATATGGAGCATGCTGGTATAACCTGGGTATCTTCTGTATGTAATTATATATGTACAGCTGGTATAAGTTATACATCTTCTTGTATATAGTGATATGGAGCATGCTGGTATAACCTGGGTATCCTCTATATATAATTATATATGTACAGCTGGTATAAGTTATACATCTTCTTGTATATAGTGATATGGAGCATGCTGGTATAACCTGGGTATCCTCTATATATAATTATATATGTACAGCTGGTATAAGTTATACATCTTCTTGTATATAGTGATATGGAGCATGCTGGTATAACCTGGGTATCTTCTGTATATAATTATATATGTACTGCTGGTATAAGTTATACATCTTCTTGTATACAGTGATATGGAGCATGCTGGTATAACCTGGGTATCTTCTGTATATAATTATATATGTACAGCTGGTATAAGTTATACATCTTCTTGTATATAGTGATATGGAGCATGCTGGTATAACCTGGGTATCTCCTGTATATAATTATATATGTACAGCTGGTATAAGTTATACATCTTCTTGTATATAGTGATATGGAGCATGCTGGTATAACCTGGGTATCTTCTGTATATAATTATATATGTACAGCTGGTATAAGTTCTACATCTTCTTGTATATAGTGATATGGAGCATGCTGGTATAACCTGGATATCTTCTGTATATAATTATATATGTACAGCTGGTATAAGTTATACATCTTCTTGTATATAGTGATATGGAGCATGCTGGTATAACCTGGGGATCTCCTGTATATAATTATATATGTACAGCTGGTATAAGTTATACATCTTCTTGTATATAGTGATATGGAGCATGCTGGTATAACCTGGGTATCTTCTGTATATAATTATATATGTGCAGCTGGTATAAGTTATACATCTTCCTGTTTATAGTGATATGGAGCATGCTGGTATAACCTGGGTATCTTCTGTATATAATTATATATGTACAGCTGGTATAAGTTATACATCTTCCTGTATATAGGGATATGGGGCATGCTGGTATAACCTGGGTATCTTCTGTATATAATTATATATGTACAGCTGGTATAAGTTATACATCTTCTTGTATATAGTGATATGGAGCATGCTGGTATAACCTGGGCATATTCTGTATATAATTATATATGTACCGCTGGTATAAGTTATACATCTTCTTGTATATAGTGATATGGAGCTTGCTGGTATAACCTGGGTATCTTCTGTATATAATTATATATGTACAGCTGGTATAAGTTATACATCTTCCTGTATATAGTGATATGGAGCATGCTGGTATAACCTGGGTATCTTCTGTATATAATTATATATGTACAGCTGGTATAAGTTATACATCTTCTTGTATATAGTGATATGGAGCATGCTGGTATAACCTGGGTATCTTCTGTATATAATTATATATGTACAGCTGGTATGTTATACATCTTCTTGTATATAGTGATATGAAGCATGCTGGTATAACCTGGGTATCTTCTGTATATAATAATATATGTACAGTTGGTATAACCTGGGCATCTACATTTATCCAATAATCCAGAACGTTTGATAATTTGGAATTGGTGGTATTGCAGAGCTTGTATGGTAATACGGCGTCACTCATGCTGGGAGCCTTTTCTGCAATATATTAGCTCCGGGCGTGAGGACTTATATTTACATATTTTTCCTTCATTCTTTGTTCTTGATGACCCCCCCTCTCCTCCAGGCTGATCTAATGTTATAGCTCCTGAATCCATCACCTGGTAGCCCCTGAGTGCTGAGAGATGGAACGTTTGCTACGTCACGCTGACACAATGTAGTTCTTCTGGTTGCGCCCGGTATGAGGCTGAATACAAGTATCAGTTGCTATTAACATTTCTCAGCCACCAGGATATGGTAAATCAGGGGGGGGGGGACGGATAAACTTGTTGCTTGGAAACTAGTAACGATATTGAGAAAAATGTGCCAGTCTGGGGGGGGGGTGAGGGGACAGATTTTGTGAGTGGAGAAGTGTTGATTGAACACCTGAATGGTAGAATTTCAGTACTTTTCGGTCTCCCTGGAGATCTTACTTATCGGATACGCCATTATTCATTGTTATACATCTTAATAAAGTGGAAAAGGGGAAAATCACTATAGAGACATTTTTTTTAACATATATTTTAAAACTTTTATGAGGGAAAGTGAATAGTACGGCAGAGCTTATTCTCAATGTATGGAACAAGGCGTCTGCCCAATGTATAACCAACGAGGTATCACATCAATGTATAACCAACGAGGTATCACATCAATGTATAGCCAACGAGGTATCACATCAATGTATAGCCAACGAGGTATCACATCAATGTATAGCCAACGAGGTATCACATCAATGTATAGCCAACGAGGTATCACATCAATGTATAGCCAACGAGGTATCACATCAATGTATAGCCAACGAGGTATCACATCAATGTATAGCCAACGAGGTATCACATCAATGTATAGCCAACGAGGTATCACATCAATGTATAGCCAACGAGGTATCACATCAATGTATAGCCAACGAGGTATCACATCAATGTATAGCCAACGAGGTATCACATCAATGTATAGCCAACGAGGTATCACATCAATATATAGCCAATGAGGTATAGACTCAAGGTATAACCAACGAGGTATCACATCAATGTATAGCCAATGAGGTATAGACTCAAGGTATGGCCAATGAGGTATCACATCAATATATAGCCAATGAGGTATAGACTCAAGGTATAACCAACGAGGTATCGCATCAATGTATAGCCAACGAGGTATCACATCAATATATAGCCAATGAGGTATAGACTCAAGGTATAACCAACGAGGTATCGCATCAATGTATGGCCAACGAGGCATAAACTAAATGTATGGCCAATGAGGTATAGACTCAAGGTATAACCGACGAGGTATCACATCAATGTATAGCCAATGAGGTATAGACTCAAGGTATAACCAACGAGGTATCACATCAATGTATAGCCAATGAGGTATAAACTCAATGTATGGCCAATGAGGTATCACATCAATATATAGCCAATGAGGTATAGACTCAAGGTATAGACAACGAGGTATCACATCAATGTATGGCCAACGAGGCATAAACTAAATGTATGGCCAATGAGGTATAGACTCAAGGTATAGGCAACAAGGTATCACATCAATGTATGGCCACGAGGCATCTGCGGAATGTATGGCCAACAAAGTGTCTACTAAAACTGTGACCAACGAGGCATCAATTCAATATATGGCCAACAAGGAATCACATCAATATATAATAAACAAAACATTAACTCAATGTATGGCCAATGAGGTGTAGAATCAATGTATAGACAACAAAGCATCACCTCAATGTATGGCCAATGATGTATCAACTTAATCTATGGCCAACGAGGCATAAACTTTATGTATGGCCAGCAAAACACTTTCTCAATGTATAGCTGAAAAGGCATTTATTAACTGTACGGTCAACGAAGCATCACCTCAATGTATTGCCAACGAGATATCTACTCATTGAATGGCCAACAAAGCACCTGCTCAATGTATGGCCAACAAGATATCTACTCAATGTATGGCCAATAAAGCACCTGCTCAATGTATGGCCAACAAGATATCTACTCAATGTATGGCCAATAAAGCACCTGCTCAATATATTGCCAACAAGATATCTACTCAATGTATGGCCAATAAAGCACCTGCTCAATGTATGGCCAACAAGATATCTACTCAATGTATGGCCAACAAAGCACCTGCTCAATATATTGCCAACAAGATATCTACTCAATGTATGGCCAATAAAGCACCTGCTCAATATATTGCCAACAAGATATCTACTCAATGTATGGCCAACAAAGCACCTGCTCAATGTATGGGCAACAAGATATCTACTCAATATATGGCCAACAAATAATCACCTTAATGTATAGCCAACAAGATATCTACTCAATGTATGGCCAATAAAGCACCTGCTCAATATATTGCCAACAAGATATCTACTCAATGTATGGCCAATAAAGCACCTGCTCAATGTATGGCCAACAAGATATCTACTCAATGTATGGCCAACAAAGCACCTGCTCAATATATTGCCAACAAGATATCTACTCAATGTATGGCCAATAAAGCACCTGCTCAATATATTGCCAACAAGATATCTACTCAATGTATGGCCAACAAAGCACCTGCTCAATGTATGGGCAACAAGATATCTACTCAATGTATGGCCAACAAAGCACCTGCTCAATATATTGCCAACAAGATATCTACTCAATGTATGGCCAATAAAGCACCTGCTCAATATATTGCCAACAAGATATCTACTCAATGTATGGCCAACAAAGCACCTGCTCAATGTATGGGCAACAAGATATCTACTCAATATATGGCCAACAAATAATCACCTTAATGTATAGCCAACAAGATATATACTCATTGTACAGCCAACAAAGCGTCACCTCAATGTATGTACAACAAGATATCTACTCAATGTATGGCCAATGAGGCACCTACCCAATGTATAGCCAGCAAAACATCACCTCAATGTATGGCCAATAAGGTATCTACTCAATGTATGGCCAACAAAGCATCTACTCCATTTATTGCTAGCAAAGTGCCATTTCAATGTATGGCCAATGTGGCAGCACTTCAACAACGTATGACTGGCAAAGTATCTACTCAATGTATGGCCAACATAAGCAATATGTCCAATGTGATGTCTACTCAATGTATGTCCATCGGGCGTTTACTTCATGTCTGTGCAGTGGATCCTCTACTCAGTGCATGTCCTGCAAGACATCTAGTCTACAAAGAGTGTGACTTCTATTCAATATACAGCGTGGTATCTGCCCCACGTAAGGCCAACTGGACGTCTACTGATTGAATGTGCAGTGCGGCATTAACTTCATGTATGTGCAATGGAGCCTTTACCCAATGTATATGTGCAATGAGGCATCGAGTCAATTTATGTGCATGGAGCATCTATTTAATATACATTATGTCCAATGAGGCATCTACTGGAGGGATATTTAGTGGCGCCCACTCTATAGGCGCCGGGGGATGGGGTTCAGTGCTGTACAGTATGTCAGATTACCATTTTTACTACTGGGGTCTAGTCCGACCATGATGTGACAGAGCCGTTGTGTGTGGTGTGTGGTGTGCAGTGTATATATAGAGAGAGAGAGGGAGAGCCACACAATATACATGTGCCGGTTTGCCGCCTTCTGTTGACAGAGGGAGATTTTCGCTTGTTATTTTTAGATTTCCTAAAACCTGTTTTTGCATTGATTATATTTCACTTTCCTAACATCAAAGCCAAATGTCTGTGGAAAGGATTTACTTTCAGGAGAAGAGGCGCACTCCGACAACACGACGAGAGGTTTGGGGATCATTCAGTTTGTAAAAGGCCTCACGATTTATTCTGGAGACATGTGGAGGAAATATCACAGGTTCTAACTCTTATCCTTCACCAGCTGCTCGACGAGAACTCATGATAGAAAAAAGGCCACATATAAAACCCGGGGTTGGAGGGTGCCAGGTTTCCCTAGAGATGGAGGTCGTTGCTTCACATCGGTCAGCGTGCAACCGCAATACTGCAACATCACGCAGATGGAGGACCTTAAACAAGTGAAGGAATCAAATACTTGGCCAGAGAAAACAATTTATTAAGTCAGCCAAGAAGACACTATCTGTCAATTTGCAAGACAACGAATCATAAAAATGAGAATGACCTGGAGGTTATTCTCATTATTGTAGGGAGCTCATCAATTTCCCTGCACAACGCTCTGCTGCATCAACATAAAGGGATCCTCAGCTCTACATGACCTTAGTAGTGAGTATACAATGACAGAGGGTTGCCTCAGGATATTCTCACAGCAGGTAGACAAGTGTTGAGTGAGAATGACCTGGAGGTTATTCTCATCATTGCAGGGAGCTCATCAATTTCCCTGCACAACGCTCTGCTGCATCAACATAAAGGGATCCTCAGCTCTACATGACCTTAGTAGTGAGTATACAATGACAGAGGGTTGCCTCAGGATATTCTCACAGCAGGTAGACAAGTGTTGAGTGAGAATGACCTGGAGGTTATTCTCATCATTGCAGGGAGCTCATCAATTTCCCTGCACAACGCTCTGCTGCATCAACATAAAGGGATCCTCAGCTCTACATGACCTTAGTAGTGAGTATACAATGACAGAGGGTTGCCTCAGGATATTCTCACAGCAGGTAGACAAGTGTTGAGTGAGAATGACCTGGAGGTTATTCTCATCATTGCAGGGAGCTCATCAATTTCCCTGCACAACACTCTGCTGCATGAACGTAAAGGGATCCGCAGCTCTACATGACCTTAGTAATGAGTATACAATGACAGAAGGTTGCCTCAGGATATTCTCACAGCAAGAAGACAAGTGTTGAGTGAGAATGACCTGGAGATTATTCTCAACATTGTAGTGAGCTTGTCAATTTCCCTGCTCTGCTGCATGAACGTAGAGGGATCCCCAGCTCTACATGACCGGAGTAGTGAGTATACAATGACAGAAGGTTGCCTAAGAATATTCTCACAGTTAAAAGACAAGTGTTGAGTAATAATGACCTGGAGGTTTCGTCAATTTCCCTGCACAATGCTCTGCTGCATCAACATAGAAGGATCCTCAGCTCTACATGATCTTAGTAGTGAGTATACAATGACAGAGGGTTGCTTCAGGATATTCTCACAGCAAGAAGACAAGTGTTGAGTGAGAATGACCTTGAGATTATTCTCATCATTGTAGTGAGCGCGTGAATTTCCCTGCTCTGCTGCATGAACGTAGAGGGATCCCCAGCTCTACATGACCTTAGTAATGAGTATACAATGACAGAAGGTTGCCTCAGGATATTCTCACAGCAAAAAGACAAGTATTGAGTGTGAATGACCTGGAGGTTATCCTCATCATTGTAGTGAGCTCATCAATTTCCCTGCACAATACTCTGCTGCATGAACGTAGAGGGATCCTCAGCTCTACATGACTGGAGTAGTGAGTATACAATCACAGAAGATTGCCTTAGGATATTCTCACAGCATAAAGCCAAGTGTTGACTGTGAATGACCTGGACAAACCACAGGATATTCTCATTATATTATTACAGTTTGAGAATAGCTACGGATAAAGCATTATACATCCATACATGTGATAATATTACGTGTTGTCCTGGGACCTGAATCATTTTGGACCAGACCTATCTTTCACACATTTTAACCCCTTCCCCATTCCGACTTCAGAATGACGCTTTTTACCAAACTCAATACTTATTTTCTTGGTGCCAATTTCAGATCTAAATCTACACATTTGGGAAGAGTCAAAAACATGATACAATACGGCAATGTTTTTGGGATTTTGCTTTTTACGCCATTGATTAAAGACAATAAATGCACAGGTTGCTACGGTAACTGTCGTACAGGATATCTGTATATTATTAGTTGCCATAGCTACAAATGCGAATAAACTTAAGTTATGGGAAAAAATGCGTTCAACTTTTTATCCCATTTTTTTTTTTTTTACTTTTTTGTTATTTTTTTATGCCCAACGCCCTTTATTTTCACTTGTATTATATTTCTTGCTGTGTTAGGTTTTGTAGACAACGCTGTGTGTATGGATGAGCCGCCTTGTCTGGAATAACAGTGAGGTACGGAGGGGTGACCGTAAGCTCCAGTAGACCCCAATACATAATCTGTAACATGACCCCTGATTTGCCATCAGTTATTTATAATACTGTATCTTCTTCTGTGGCAGATGAGATTTAGGGGCCCCTCAAGCATCAGGACGACCTCTTCACCCCTTATAGCTACGTTCCCTACAGCATACCCCAAAACCTTCCCCTTTTTTCCCGGATTTTCCCATAAAATGGACCATGAAAGGTCAGAAAATTTGCAAGTGAACCAAAAAAAATTGGTGTTCCAGGAGGTATTGTGGGCGTTCCGAGTGGATCGGGTTGGGCTTAAAATGTGCCACGAATAGGGATAATTTGTGAGAGACCCAGGATATGGACCCCAACCTATCACACATTGATGGCCTATCCTAAGGACCCTCTACCAAAAAAACAAAGGGCCACAACACGGATTCTGCTGATCCATAAGGAAGATCAGGAGAGGGACCCTAATAACAGCCCAGCAGTAGAGGGACTTACATGAATGTCTGCATGCATTAAGGGGTTAATAGACTGATGCATTTTACCTTCTAGCTTGATGTAACAATATATCCATAATTAAAGGGGCACTCCACCCAAGAGGTTTCTAGGATTCTGTCCCTGCTCAGAGAAGCACTTAACAAGTCCTAGTACAGAACACGAGACCCTCCATTACCAGCCGCCGCCATCATCATCTCCGTCTACATTTACAATCAATATATTCTACTTAAAGTACAAACGAAATATTAAATATTCTGGAATTTACTGGAAACAGAATCATCCGGAACAAAACAGGATCATGAGATTGTGAGGCCGACGATCCAGGAAAACCCAAGATTCCCCCCCAGTTTATCAAAAAGAGTCACCCCAAGAATTATACATGAGAAAGCTTCAATATAACGTTACTAACAGATCAGATGCTGCAAAGGGAGAAATACCAAATATGCCCTGCACTCATGTCCCCATAACAGTGTCATCCAGAGATGTCCCCATAACAGTGTCATCCAGAGATGTCCCCATAACAGTGTCATCCAGAGTTGTCCGCATAACAGTGTATCACCCACAGATGTCCCCATAACAGTGTATCACCCACAGATGTCCTCATAACAGTGTATCACCCACAGATGTCCCCATAACAGTGTATCCTCCACAGATGTCTCCATAACAGTGTATCACCCACAGATATCCCCATAACAGTGTATCACTCACAGATGTCCCCATAACAGTGTATCACCCACAGATGTCCTCATAACAGTGTATCACCCACAGATGTCCTCATAACAGTGTATCACCCACAGATGTCCCCATAACAGTGTATCATCCACAGATGTCCCCATAACAGTGTATCATCCAGAGATGTCCCCATAACAGTGTCATCCAGAGATGTCCCCATAACAGTGTCATCCAGAGTTGTCCGCATAACAGTGTATCCTCCACAGATGTCCTCATAACAGTGTATCACCCACAGATGTCCCCATAACAGTGTATCCTCCACAGATGTCTCCATAACAGTGTATCACCCACACATATCCCCATAACAGTGTATCACCCACAGATGTCCCCATAACAGTGTATCATCCACAGATGTCCCCATAACAGTGTATCATCCACAGATGTCCTCATAACAGTGTATCACCCACAGATGTCCCCATAACAGTGTATCACCCACAGATGTCCTCATAACAGTGTATCATCCACAGATGTCCCCATAAGAGTGTATCACCCACAGATGTCCCCATAACAGTGTATCACCCACAGATGTCCCCATAACAGTGTATCATCCACAGATGTCCCCATAACAGTGTATCATCCACAGATGTCCCCATAACAGTGTATCACCCACAGATGTCCTCATAACAGTGTATCATCCACAGATGTCCCCATAACAGTGTATCACCCACAGATGTCCCCATAACAGTGTATCACCCACAGATGTCCCCATAACAGTGTATCATCCACAGATGTCCCCATAACAGTGTATCATCCACAGATGTCCTCATAACAGTGTATCACCCACAGATGTCCCCATAACAGTGTATCACCCACAGATGTCCCCATAACAGTGTATCACCCACAGATGTCCTCATAACAGTGTATCATCCACAGATGTCCCCATAACAGTGTATCCTCCACAGATGTCCCCATAACAGTATATCACCCACAGATGTCCCCATAACAGTGTATCACCCGCAGATGTCCCCATAACAGTGTATCATCCACAGATGTCCTCATAACAGTGTATCATCCACAGATGTCCCCATAACAGTGTATCACCCACAGATGTCTCCATAACAGTGTATCACCCACAGATGTCCCCATAACAGTGTATCACCCACAGATGCCCCATAACAGTGTATCACCCACAGATGTCCCCATAACAGTGTATCATCCACAGATGTCCCCATAACAGTGTATCATCCACAGATGTCCTCATAACAGTGTATCACCCACAGATGTCCCCATAACAGTGTATCATCCACAGATGTCCCCATAACAGTGTATCCTCCACAGATGTCCCCATAACAGTGTATCCTCCACAGATTTCCCCATAACAGTGTATCACCCACAGATGCCTCCATAACAGTGTATCACCCACAGATGTCCCCATAACAGTGTATCACCCACAGATGTCCCCATAACAGTGTATCACCCACAGATGTCCCCATAACAGTGTATCATCCACAGATGTCCTCATAACAATGTATCACCCACAGATGTCCCCATAACAGTGTATCACCCACAGATGTGCCCATAACAGTGTATCACCCACAGATGTCCTCATAACAGTGTATCATCCACAGATGTCCCCATAACAGTGTATCATCCACAGATGTCCCCATAACAGTGTATCACCCACAGATGTCCTCATAACAGTGTATCACCCACAGATGTCCCCATAACAGTGTATCATCCACAGATGTCCTCATAACAGTGTATCACCCACAGATGTCCCCATAACAGTGTATTACCCACAGATGTCCTCATAACAATGTATCCTCCACAGATGTCCCCATAACAGTGTATCCTCCACAGATGTCCCCATAACAGTGTATCATCCACAGATGTCCCCATAACAGTGTATCACCCACAGATGTCCCCATAACAGTGTATCACCCACAGATCTCCCCATAACAGTGTATCACCCACAGATGTCCTCATAACAGTGTATCACCCACAGATGTCCCCATAACAGTGTATCACCCACAGATGTCCCCATAACAGTGTATCATCCACAGATGTCCTCATAACAGTGTATCACCCACAGATGTCCCCATAACAGTGTATCATCCACAGATGTCTCCATAACAGTGTATCATCCACAGATGTCTCCATAACAGTGTATCATCCACAGATGTCCCCATAACAGTGTATCACCCACAGATGTCCCCATAACAGTGTATCATCCACAGATGTCCCCATAACAGTGTATCACCCACAGATGTCCCCAGAACAGTGTATCACCCACAGATGTCCCCATAACAGTGTATCACCCACAGATGTCCTCATAACAGTGTATCACTCACAGATGTCCTCATAACAGTGTATCATCCACAGATGTCCTCATAACAGTGTATCACCCACAGATGTCCCCATAACAGTGTATCACCCACAGATGTCCCCATAACAGTGTATCACCCACAGATGTCCTCATAACAGTGTATCACCCACAGATGTCCCCATAACAGTGTATCACCCACAGATGTCCCCATAACAGTGTATCACCCACAGATGTCCCCATAACAGTGTATCACCCACAGATGTCCCCATAACAGTGTATCATCCACAGATGTCCTCATAACAGTGTATCACCCACAGATGTCCCCATAACAGTGTATCATCCACAGATGTCCCCATAACAGTGTATCACCCACAGATGTCCTCATAACAGTGTATCACCCACAGATGTCCTCATAACAGTGTATCATCCACAGATATCTCCATAACAGTGTATCATCCACAGATGTCCCCATAACAGTGTATCATCCACAGATGTCCCCATAACAGTGTATCACCCACAGATGTCCCCATAACAGTGTATCATCCACAGATGTCCCCATAACAGTGTATCACCCACAGATGTCCTCATAACAGTGTATCACCCACAGATGTCCCCATAACAGTGTATCATCCACAGATGTCCCCATAACAGTGTATCACCCACAGATGTCCTCATAACAGTGTATCACCCACAGATCTCCCCATAACAGTGTATCACCCACAGATGTCCCCATAACAGTGTATCATCCACAGATGTCCTCATAACAGTGTATCACCCACAGATGTCCCCATAACAGTGTATCACCCACAGATGTCCCCATAACAGTGTATCACCCACAGATGTCCCCATAACAGTGTATCATCCACAGATGTCCTCATAACAGTGTATCATCCACAGATGTCCCCATAACAGTGTATCACCCACAGATGTCCTCATAACAGTGTATCACCCACAGATGTCCTCATAACAGTGTATCATCCACAGATGTCTCCATAACAGTGTATCACCAACAGATGTCCCCATAACAGTGTATCATCCACAGATGTCCCCATAACAGTGTATCACCCACAGATGTCCTCATAACAGTGTATCACCCACAGATGTCCTCATAACAGTGTATCATCCACAGATGTCTCCATAACAGTGTATCATCCACAGATGTCCCCATAACAGTGTATCACCCACAGATGTCCCCATAACAGTGTATCCTCCACAGATGTCCCCATAACAGTGTATCACCCACAGATGTCCCCATAACAGTGTATCCTCCACAGATGTCCTCATAACAGTGTATAACCCACAGATGTCCCCATAACAGTGTATCCTCCACAGATGTCCTCATAACAGTGTATCACCCACAGATGTCCCCATAACAGTGTATCATCCACAGATGTCCTCATAACAGTGTATCACCCACAGATGTCCCCATAACAGTGTATCAACCACAGATGTCCCCATAACAGTGTATCCTCCACAGATGTCCCCATAACAGTGTATCACCCACAGATGTCCCCATAACAGTGTATCATCCACAGATGTCCCCATAACAGTGTATCATCCACAGATGTCCCCATAACAGTGTATCATCCACAGATGTCCCCATAACAGTGTATCACCCACAGATGTCCCCATAACAGTGTATCACCCACAGATGTCCCCATAACAGTGTATCACCCACAGATGTCCCCATAACAGTGTATCACCCACAGATGTCCCCATAACAGTGTATCCTCCACAGATGTCCCCATAACAGTGTATCCTCCACAGATGTCCCCATAACAGTGTATCACTCACAGATGTCCTCATAACAGTGTATCACCCACAGATGTCCTCATAACAGTGTATCACCCACAGATGTCCCCATAACAGTGTATCACCCACAGATGTCCCCATAACAGTGTATCCTCCACAGATGTCCCCATAACAGTGTATCCTCCACAGATGTCCCCATAACAGTGTATCACTCACAGATGTCCCCATAACAGTGTATCCTCCACAGATGTCCTCATAACAGTGTATCACCCACAGATGTCTCCATAACAGTGTATCACCCACAGATGTCCCCATAACAGTGTATCATCCACAGATGTCCCCATAACAGTGTATCACCCACAGATGTCCTCATAACAGTGTATCACCCACAGATGTCCCCATAACAGTGTATCACCCACAGATGTCCCCATAACAGTGTATCACCCACAGATGTCCTCATAACAGTGTATCACCCACAGATGTCCCCATAACAGTGTATCCTCCACAGATGTCCTCATAACAGTGTATCACCCACAGATGTCCCCATAACAGTGTATCCTCCACAGATGTCCTCATAACAGTGTATAACCCACAGATGTCCCCATAACAGTGTATCCTCCACAGATGTCCTCATAACAGTGTATCACCCACAGATGTCCCCATAACAGTGTATCATCCACAGATGTCCTCATAACAGTGTATCACCCACAGATGTCCCCATAACAGTGTATCAACCACAGATGTCCCCATAACAGTGTATCCTCCACAGATGTCCCCATAACAGTGTATCACCCACAGATGTCCCCATAACAGTGTATCATCCACAGATGTCCCCATAACAGTGTATCATCCACAGATGTCCCCATAACAGTGTATCATCCACAGATGTCCCCATAACAGTGTATCACCCACAGATGTCCCCATAACAGTGTATCACCCACAGATGTCCCCATAACAGTGTATCACCCACAAATGTCCTCATAACAGTGTATCACCCACAGATGTCCTCATAACAGTGTATCACCCACAGATGTCCCCATAACAGTGTATCACCCACAGATGTCCTCATAACAGTGTATCACCCACAGATGTCCCCATAACAGTGTATCACCCACAGATGTCCCCATAACAGTGTATCACCCACAGATGTCCTCATAACAGTGTATCCTCCACAGATGTCCCCATAACAGTGTATCACCCACAGATGTCCTCATAACAATGTATCCTCCACAGATGTCTCCATAACAGTGTATCATCCACAGATGTCTCCATAACAGTGTATCATCCACAGATGTCCCCATAACAGCGTATCATACACAGATGTCCCCATAACAGTGTATCACCCACAGATGTCCTCATAACAGTGTATCATCCACAGATGTCTCCATAACAGTGTATCATCCACAGATGTCCCCATAACAGTGTATCACCCACAGATGTCCCCATAACAGTGTATCATCCACATATGTCCTCATAACAGTGTATCATCCACAGATGTCCTCATAACAGTGTATCACCCACAGATGTCCCCATAACAGTGTATCACCCACAGATGTCTCCATAACAGTGTATCACCCACAGATGTCCTCATAACAGTGTATCATCCACAGATGTCCCCATAACAGTGTATCACCCACAGATGTCCTCATAACAGTGTATCATCCACAGATGTCCCCATAACAGTGTATCACCCACAGATGTCCTCATAACAGTGTATCACCCACAGATGTCCCCATAACAGTGTATCCTCCACAGATGTCTCCATAACAGTGTATCACCCACAGATGTCCCCATAACAGTGTATCATCCACAGATGTCCCCATAACAGTGTATCACCCACAGATGTCCCCATAACAGTGTATCACCCACAGATGTCCCCATAACAGTGTATCACCCACAAATGTCCTCATAACAGTGTATCACCCACAGATGTCCTCATAACAGTGTATCACCCACAGATGTCCCCATAACAGTGTATCACCCACAGATGTCCTCATAACAGTGTATCCTCCACAGATGTCCCCATAACAGTGTATCACACACAGATGTCCCCATAACAGTGTATCACCCACAGATGTCCTCATAACAGTGTATCACCCACAGATGTCCTCATAACAATGTATCCTCCACAGATGTCTCCATAACAGTGTATCACCCACAGATGTCCTCATAACAGTGTATCACCCACAGATGTCCTCATAACAGTGTATCACCCACAGATGTCCCCATAACAGTGTATCACCCACAGATGTCTCCATAACAGTGTATCACCCACAGATGTCCCCAGAACAGTGTATCACCCACAGATGTCCTCATAACAATGTATCACCCACAGATGTCCCCATAACAGTGTATCATCCACAGATGTCCCCATAACAGTGTATCACCCACAGATGTCCCCATAACAGTGTATTATCCACAGATGTCCCCATAACAGTGTATCACTCACAGATGTCCCCATAACAGTGTATCACCCACAGATGTCCTCATAACAGTGTATCACCCACAGATGTCCCCATAACAGTTTATCCTCCACAGATGTCCCCATAACAGTGTATCACCGACAGATGTACTCATAACAGTGTATCCTCCACAGATGTCCTCATAACAGTGTATCACCCACAGATATCCCCATAACAGTGTATCATCCACAGATGTCCTCATAACAGTGTATCACTCACAGATGTCCTCATAACAGTGTATCACCCACAGATGTCCTTATAACAGTGTATCATCCACAGATGTCCTCATAACAGTGTATCATCCACAGATGTCCTCATAACAGTGTATCATCCACAGATGTCCTCATAACAGTGTATCACCCACAGATGTCCTCATAACAGTGTATCACCCACAGATGTCCCCATAACAATGTATCACCCACAGATGTCCTCATAACAGTGTATCACCCACAGATGTCCCCATAACAGTGTATCATCCACAGATGTCCTCATAACAGTGTATCACTCACAGATGTCCTCATAACAGTGTATCACCCACAGATGTCCTTATAACAGTGTATCACCCACAGATGTCCTCATAACAGTGTATCACCCACAGATGTCCCCATAACAGTGTATCCTCCACAGATGTCCCCATAACAGTGTATCACCGACAGATGTCCCCATAACAGTGTATCACCCACAGATGTCCCCATAACAGTGTATCATCCACAGATGTCCTCATAACAGTGTATCACCCACAGATGTCCCCATAACAGTGTATCACCCACAGATATCCCCATAACAGTGTATCACCCACAGATGTCCTCATAACAGTGTATCCTCCACAGATGTCCTCATAACAGTGTATCATCCACAGATGTCCTCATAACAGTGTATCACCCACAGATATCCCCATAACAGTGTATCACTCACAGATGTCCTCATAACAGTGTATCAACCACAGATGTCTCCATAACAGTGTATCACCCACAGATGCCCCCATAACAGTGTATCATCCACAGATGTCCTCATAACAGTGTATCATCCACAGATGTCTCCATAACAGTGTATCACCCACAGATGTCCCCATAACAGTGTATCATCCACAGATGTCCCCATAACAGTGTATCACCCACAGATGTCCCCATAACAGTGTATCACCCACAGATGTCCTCATAACAGTGTATCACCCACAGATGTCCCCATAACAGTGTATCACCCACAGATGTCCCCATAACAGTGTATCATCCACAGATGTCCCCATAACAGTGTATCACCCACAGATGTCCCCATAACAGTGTATCCTCCACAGATGTCTCCATAACAGTGTATCATCCACAGATGTCCCCATAACAGTGTATCACCCACAGATGTCCCCATAACAGTGTATGATCCACAGATGTCCCCATAACAGTGTATCAACCACAGATGTCCCCATAACAGTGTATCATCCACAGATGTCCCCATAAGAGTGTATCACCCACAGATGTCCCCATAACAGTGTATCATCCACAGATGTCCCCATAACAATGTATCACCCACAGATGTCTCCATAACAGTGTATCACCCACAGATGTCCCCATAACAGTGTATCACCCACAGATGTCCTCATAACAGTGTATCATCCACAGATGTCCTCATAACAGTGTATCATCCACAGATGTCTCCATAACAGTGTATCCTCCACAGATGTCCTCATAACAGTGTATCACCCACAGATGTCTCCATAACAGTGTATCACCCACAGATGTCCCCATAACAGTGTATCACCCACAGATGTCCTTATAACAGTGTATCACCCACAGATGTCCCCATAACAGTGTATCACCCACAGATGTCCTCATAACAGTGTATCACCCACAGATGTCCCCATAACAGTGTATCACCCACAGATGTCCTCATAACAGTGTATCACCCACAGATGTCCCCATAACAGTGTATCACCCACAGATGTCCCCATAACAGTGTATCATCCACAGATGTCCTCATAACAGTGTATCACCCACAGATGTCCCCATAACAGTGTATCATCCACAGATGTCCCCATAACAGTGTATCACCCACAGATGTCCTCATAACAGTGTATCACCCACAGATGTCCTCATAACAGTGTATCATCCACAGATATCTCCATAACAGTGTATCATCCACAGATGTCCCCATAACAGTGTATCATCCACAGATGTCCCCATAACAGTGTATCACCCACAGATGTCCCCATAACAGTGTATCATCCACAGATGTCCCCATAACAGTGTATCACCCACAGATGTCCTTATAACAGTGTATCACCCACAGATGTCCCCATAACAGTGTATCACCCACAGATGTCCTCATAACAGTGTATCACCCACAGATGTCCCCATAACAGTGTATCACCCACAGATGTCCTCATAACAGTGTATCACCCACAGATGTCCCCATAACAGTGTATCACCCACAGATGTCTCCATAACAGTGTATCACCCACAGATGTCCCCAGAACAGTGTATCACCCACAGATGTCCTCATAACAGTGTATCACCCACAGATGTCCCCATAACAGTGTATCATCCACAGATGTCCCCATAACAGTGTATCACCCACAGATGTCCCCATAACAGTGTATCATCCACAGATGTCCCCATAACAGTGTATCACTCACAGATGTCCCCATAACAGTGTATCACCCACAGATGTCCTCATAACAGTGTATCATCCACAGATGTCCTCATAACAATGTATCACCCACAGATGTCCTCATAACAGTGTATCACCCACAGATGTCCTCATAACAGTGTATCATCCACAGATGTCCCCATAACAGTGTATCACCCACAGATGTCCCCATAACAGTGTATCACCCACAGATGTCCCCATAACAGTGTATCATCCACAGATGTCCCCATAACAGTGTATCACCCACAGATGTCTCCATAACAGTGTATCACCCGCAGATGTCCCCATAACCGTGTATCACCCGCAGATGTCCCCATAACAGTGTATCACCCACAGATGTCCCCATAACAGTGTATCACCCACAGATGTCCCCATAACAGTGTATCACCCACAGATGTCCTCATAACAGTGTATCACCCACAGATGTCCCCATAACAGTGTATCCTCCACAGATGTCCTCATAACAGTGTATCACCCAAAGATGTCTCCATAACAGTGTATCATCCACAGATGTCTCCATAACAGTGTATCACCCACAGATGTCCCCATAACAGTGTATCACCCACAGATGTCCTTATAACAGTGTATCATCCACAGATGTCCCCATAACAGTGTATCACCCACAGATGTCCCCATAACAGTGTATCACCCACAGATGTCCTCATAACAGTGTATCCTCCACAGATGTCTCCATAACAGTGTATCACCCACAGATGTCCTCATAACAGTGTATCACCCACAGATGTCCTTATAACAGTGTATCACCCACAGATGTCCTCATAACAGTGTATCACCCACAGATGTCCCCATAACAGTGTATCCTCCACAGATGTCCCCATAACAGTGTATCACCGACAGATGACCTCATAACAGTGTATCACCCACAGATGTCCCCATAACAGTGTATCACCCACAGATGTCCTCATAACAGTGTATCACCCACAGATGTCCCCATAACAGTGTATCCTCCACAGATGTCCTCATAACAGTGTATCACCCACAGATGTCTCCATAACAGTGTATCATCCACAGATGTCTCCATAACAGTGTATCACCCACAGATGTCCCCATAACAGTGTATCACCCACAGATGTCCTTATAACAGTGTATCATCCACAGATGTCCCCATAACAGTGTATCACCCACAGATGTCCCCATAACAGTGTATCACCCACAGATGTCCTCATAACAGTGTATCCTCCACAGATGTCTCCATAACAGTGTATCACCCACAGATGTCCTCATAACAGTGTTACACCCACAGATGTCCTTATAACAGTGTATCACCCACAGATGTCCTCATAACAGTGTATCACCCACAGATGTCCCCATAACAGTTTATCCTCCACAGATGTCCCCATAACAGTGTATCACCGACAGATGTACTCATAACAGTGTATCCTCCACAGATGTCCTCATAACAGTGTATCACCCACAGATGTCCCCATAACAGTGTATCACTCACAGATGTCCCCATAACAGTGTATCACTCACAGATGTCCTCATAACAGTGTATCACCCACAGATGTCTCCATAACAGTGTATCATCCACAGATGTCCCCATAACAGTGTATCACCCACAGATGTCCCCATAACAGTGTATGATCCACAGATGTCCCCATAACAGTGTATCAACCACAGATGTCCCCATAACAGTGTATCATCCACAGATGTCCCCATAAGAGTGTATCACCCACAGATGTCCCCATAACAGTGTATCATCCACAGATGTCCCCATAACAATGTATCACCCACAGATGTCTCCATAACAGTGTATCACCCACAGATGTCCCCATAACAGTGTATCCTCCACAGATGTCCTCATAACAGTGTATCATCCACAGATGTCTCCATAACAGTGTATCCTCCACAGATGTCCTCATAACAGTGTATCACCCACAGATGTCTCCATAACAGTGTATCACCCACAGATGTCCCCATAACAGTGTATCACCCACAGATGTCCTTATAACAGTGTATCACCCACAGATGTCCCCATAACAGTGTATCATCCACAGATGTCCTCATAACAGTGTATCATCCACAGATGTCCTCATAACAGTGTATCATCCACAGATGTCCTCATAACAGTGTATCACCCACAGATGTCCTCATAACAGTGTATCACCCACAGATGTCCCCATAACAGTGTATCACCCACAGATGTCCTCATAACAGTGTATCACCCACAGATGTCCCCATAACAGTGTATCATCCACAGATGTCCTCATAACAGTGTATCACTCACAGATGTCCTCATAACAGTGTATCACCCACAGATGTCCTTATAACAGTGTATCACCCACAGATGTCCTCATAACAGTGTATCACCCACAGATGTCCCCATAACAGTGTATCCTCCACAGATGTCCCCATAACAGTGTATCACCGACAGATGTCCCCATAACAGTGTATCACCCACAGATGTCCCCATAACAGTGTATCATCCACAGATGTCCTCATAACAGTGTATCACCCACAGATGTCCCCATAACAGTGTATCACCCACAGATATCCCCATAACAGTGTATCACCCACAGATGTCCTCATAACAGTGTATCCTCCACAGATGTCCTCATAACAGTGTATCATCCACAGATGTCCTCATAACAGTGTATCACCCACAGATATCCCCATAACAGTGTATCACTCACAGATGTCCTCATAACAGTGTATCAACCACAGATGTCTCCATAACAGTGTATCACCCACAGATGCCCCCATAACAGTGTATCATCCACAGATGTCCTCATAACAGTGTATCATCCACAGATGTCTCCATAACAGTGTATCACCCACAGATGTCCCCATAACAGTGTATCATCCACAGATGTCCCCATAACAGTGTATCACCCACAGATGTCCCCATAACAGTGTATCACCCACAGATGTCCTCATAACAGTGTATCACCCACAGATGTCCCCATAACAGTGTATCACCCACAGATGTCCCCATAACAGTGTATCATCCACAGATGTCCCCATAACAGTGTATCACCCACAGATGTCCCCATAACAGTGTATCCTCCACAGATGTCTCCATAACAGTGTATCATCCACAGATGTCCCCATAACAGTGTATCACCCACAGATGTCCCCATAACAGTGTATGATCCACAGATGTCCCCATAACAGTGTATCAACCACAGATGTCCCCATAACAGTGTATCATCCACAGATGTCCCCATAAGAGTGTATCACCCACAGATGTCCCCATAACAGTGTATCATCCACAGATGTCCCCATAACAATGTATCACCCACAGATGTCTCCATAACAGTGTATCACCCACAGATGTCCCCATAACAGTGTATCACCCACAGATGTCCTCATAACAGTGTATCATCCACAGATGTCCTCATAACAGTGTATCATCCACAGATGTCTCCATAACAGTGTATCCTCCACAGATGTCCTCATAACAGTGTATCACCCACAGATGTCTCCATAACAGTGTATCACCCACAGATGTCCCCATAACAGTGTATCACCCACAGATGTCCTCATAACAGTGTATCACCCACAGATGTCCCCATAACAGTGTATCACCCACAGATGTCCTCATAACAGTGTATCACCCACAGATGTCCCCATAACAGTGTATCACCCACAGATGTCCCCATAACAGTGTATCATCCACAGATGTCCTCATAACAGTGTATCACCCACAGATGTCCCCATAACAGTGTATCATCCACAGATGTCCCCATAACAGTGTATCACCCACAGATGTCCTCATAACAGTGTATCACCCACAGATGTCCTCATAACAGTGTATCATCCACAGATATCTCCATAACAGTGTATCATCCACAGATGTCCCCATAACAGTGTATCATCCACAGATGTCCCCATAACAGTGTATCACCCACAGATGTCCCCATAACAGTGTATCATCCACAGATGTCCCCATAACAGTGTATCACCCACAGATGTCCTCATAACAGTGTATCACCCACAGATGTCCCCATAACAGTGTATCATCCACAGATGTCCCCATAACAATGTATCACCCACAGATGTCCCCATAACAGTGTATCACCCACAGATGTCCTTATAACAGTGTATCACCCACAGATGTCCCCATAACAGTGTATCACCCACAGATGTCCTCATAACAGTGTATCACCCACAGATGTCCCCATAACAGTGTATCACCCACAGATGTCCTCATAACAGTGTATCACCCACAGATGTCCCCATAACAGTGTATCACCCACAGATGTCTCCATAACAGTGTATCACCCACAGATGTCCCCAGAACAGTGTATCACCCACAGATGTCCTCATAACAGTGTATCACCCACAGATGTCCCCATAACAGTGTATCATCCACAGATGTCCCCATAACAGTGTATCACCCACAGATGTCCCCATAACAGTGTATCATCCACAGATGTCCCCATAACAGTGTATCACTCACAGATGTCCCCATAACAGTGTATCACCCACAGATGTCCTCATAACAGTGTATCATCCACAGATGTCCTCATAACAATGTATCACCCACAGATGTCCTCATAACAGTGTATCACCCACAGATGTCCTCATAACAGTGTATCATCCACAGATGTCCCCATAACAGTGTATCACCCACAGATGTCCCCATAACAGTGTATCACCCACAGATGTCCCCATAACAGTGTATCATCCACAGATGTCCCCATAACAGTGTATCACCCACAGATGTCTCCATAACAGTGTATCACCCGCAGATGTCCCCATAACCGTGTATCACCCGCAGATGTCCCCATAACAGTGTATCACCCACAGATGTCCCCATAACAGTGTATCACCCACAGATGTCCCCATAACAGTGTATCACCCACAGATGTCCTCATAACAGTGTATCACCCACAGATGTCCCCATAACAGTGTATCCTCCACAGATGTCCTCATAACAGTGTATCACCCAAAGATGTCTCCATAACAGTGTATCATCCACAGATGTCTCCATAACAGTGTATCACCCACAGATGTCCCCATAACAGTGTATCACCCACAGATGTCCTTATAACAGTGTATCATCCACAGATGTCCCCATAACAGTGTATCACCCACAGATGTCCCCATAACAGTGTATCACCCACAGATGTCCTCATAACAGTGTATCCTCCACAGATGTCTCCATAACAGTGTATCACCCACAGATGTCCTCATAACAGTGTATCACCCACAGATGTCCTTATAACAGTGTATCACCCACAGATGTCCTCATAACAGTGTATCACCCACAGATGTCCCCATAACAGTGTATCCTCCACAGATGTCCCCATAACAGTGTATCACCGACAGATGACCTCATAACAGTGTATCACCCACAGATGTCCCCATAACAGTGTATCACCCACAGATGTCCCCATAACAGTGTATCACCCACAGATGTCCTCATAACAGTGTATCACCCACAGATGTCCCCATAACAGTGTATCCTCCACAGATGTCCTCATAACAGTGTATCACCCACAGATGTCTCCATAACAGTGTATCATCCACAGATGTCTCCATAACAGTGTATCACCCACAGATGTCCCCATAACAGTGTATCACCCACAGATGTCCTTATAACAGTGTATCATCCACAGATGTCCCCATAACAGTGTATCACCCACAGATGTCCCCATAACAGTGTATCACCCACAGATGTCCTCATAACAGTGTATCCTCCACAGATGTCTCCATAACAGTGTATCACCCACAGATGTCCTCATAACAGTGTTACACCCACAGATGTCCTTATAACAGTGTATCACCCACAGATGTCCTCATAACAGTGTATCACCCACAGATGTCCCCATAACAGTTTATCCTCCACAGATGTCCCCATAACAGTGTATCACCGACAGATGTACTCATAACAGTGTATCCTCCACAGATGTCCTCATAACAGTGTATCACCCACAGATGTCCCCATAACAGTGTATCACTCACAGATGTCCCCATAACAGTGTATCACTCACAGATGTCCTCATAACAGTGTATCACCCACAGATGTCTCCATAACAGTGTATCATCCACAGATGTCCCCATAACAGTGTATCACCCACAGATGTCCCCATAACAGTGTATGATCCACAGATGTCCCCATAACAGTGTATCAACCACAGATGTCCCCATAACAGTGTATCATCCACAGATGTCCCCATAAGAGTGTATCACCCACAGATGTCCCCATAACAGTGTATCATCCACAGATGTCCCCATAACAATGTATCACCCACAGATGTCTCCATAACAGTGTATCACCCACAGATGTCCCCATAACAGTGTATCCTCCACAGATGTCCTCATAACAGTGTATCATCCACAGATGTCTCCATAACAGTGTATCCTCCACAGATGTCCTCATAACAGTGTATCACCCACAGATGTCTCCATAACAGTGTATCACCCACAGATGTCCCCATAACAGTGTATCACCCACAGATGTCCTTATAACAGTGTATCACCCACAGATGTCCCCATAACAGTGTATCACCCACAGATGTCCTCATAACAGTGTATCACCCACAGATGTCCCCATAACAGTGTATCACCCACAGATGTCCTCATAACAGTGTATCACCCACAGATGTCCCCATAACAGTGTATCACCCACAGATGTCCCCATAACAGTGTATCATCCACAGATGTCCTCATAACAGTGTATCACCCACAGATGTCCCCATAACAGTGTATCATCCACAGATGTCCCCATAACAGTGTATCACCCACAGATGTCCTCATAACAGTGTATCACCCACAGATGTCCTCATAACAGTGTATCATCCACAGATATCTCCATAACAGTGTATCATCCACAGATGTCCCCATAACAGTGTATCATCCACAGATGTCCCCATAACAGTGTATCACCCACAGATGTCCCCATAACAGTGTATCATCCACAGATGTCCCCATAACAGTGTATCACCCACAGATGTCCTCATAACAGTGTATCACCCACAGATGTCCCCATAACAGTGTATCATCCACAGATGTCCCCATAACAATGTATCACCCACAGATGTCCCCATAACAGTGTATCACCCACAGATGTCCTTATAACAGTGTATCACCCACAGATGTCCCCATAACAGTGTATCACCCACAGATGTCCTCATAACAGTGTATCACCCACAGATGTCCCCATAACAGTGTATCACCCACAGATGTCCTCATAACAGTGTATCACCCACAGATGTCCCCATAACAGTGTATCACCCACAGATGTCTCCATAACAGTGTATCACCCACAGATGTCCCCAGAACAGTGTATCACCCACAGATGTCCTCATAACAGTGTATCACCCACAGATGTCCCCATAACAGTGTATCATCCACAGATGTCCCCATAACAGTGTATCACCCACAGATGTCCCCATAACAGTGTATCATCCACAGATGTCCCCATAACAGTGTATCACTCACAGATGTCCCCATAACAGTGTATCACCCACAGATGTCCTCATAACAGTGTATCATCCACAGATGTCCTCATAACAATGTATCACCCACAGATGTCCTCATAACAGTGTATCACCCACAGATGTCCTCATAACAGTGTATCATCCACAGATGTCCCCATAACAGTGTATCACCCACAGATGTCCCCATAACAGTGTATCACCCACAGATGTCCCCATAACAGTGTATCATCCACAGATGTCCCCATAACAGTGTATCACCCACAGATGTCTCCATAACAGTGTATCACCCGCAGATGTCCCCATAACCGTGTATCACCCGCAGATGTCCCCATAACAGTGTATCACCCACAGATGTCCCCATAACAGTGTATCACCCACAGATGTCCCCATAACAGTGTATCACCCACAGATGTCCTCATAACAGTGTATCACCCACAGATGTCCCCATAACAGTGTATCCTCCACAGATGTCCTCATAACAGTGTATCACCCAAAGATGTCTCCATAACAGTGTATCATCCACAGATGTCTCCATAACAGTGTATCACCCACAGATGTCCCCATAACAGTGTATCACCCACAGATGTCCTTATAACAGTGTATCATCCACAGATGTCCCCATAACAGTGTATCACCCACAGATGTCCCCATAACAGTGTATCACCCACAGATGTCCTCATAACAGTGTATCCTCCACAGATGTCTCCATAACAGTGTATCACCCACAGATGTCCTCATAACAGTGTATCACCCACAGATGTCCTTATAACAGTGTATCACCCACAGATGTCCTCATAACAGTGTATCACCCACAGATGTCCCCATAACAGTGTATCCTCCACAGATGTCCCCATAACAGTGTATCACCCACAGATGTCCCCATAACAGTGTATCACCCACAGATGTCCTCATAACAGTGTATCACCCACAGATGTCCCCATAACAGTGTATCACCCACAGATGTCCCCATAACAGTGTATCACCCACAGATGTCCTCATAACAGTGTATCACCGACAGATGACCTCATAACAGTGTATCACCCACAGATGTCCCCATAACAGTGTATCACCCACAGATGTCCTCATAACAGTGTATCACCCACAGATGTCCCCATAAGAGTGTATCATCCACAGATGTCCCCATAACAGTGCATCACCCACAGATGTCCCCATAACAGTGTATCACCCACAGATGTCCTCATAACAGTGTATCACCCACAGATGTCCCCATAACAGTGTATCCTCCACAGATGTCCTCATAACAGTGTATCACCCACAGATGTCTCCATAACAGTGTATCCTCCACAGATGTCTCCATAACAGTGTATCACCCACAGATGTCCCCATAACAGTGTATCACCCACAGATGTCCTTATAACAGTGTATCATCCACAGATGTCCCCATAACAGTGTATCACCCACAGATGTCCCCATAACAGTGTATCACCCACAGATGTCCTCATAACAGTGTATCCTCCACAGATGTCTCCATAACAGTGTATCACCCACAGATGTCCTCATAACAGTGTTACACCCACAGATGTCCTTATAACAGTGTATCACCCACAGATGTCCTCATAACAGTGTATCACCCACAGATGTCCCCATAACAGTTTATCCTCCACAGATGTCCCCATAACAGTGTATCACCGACAGATGTACTCATAACAGTGTATCCTCCACAGATGTCCTCATAACAGTGTATCACCCACAGATGTCCAAATAACAGTGTATCACTCACAGATGTCCCCATAACAGTGTATCACTCACAGATGTCCTCATAACAGTGTATCACCCACAGATGTCCCCATAACAGTGTATCACCCACAGATGTCCCCATAACAGTGTATCACTCACAGATGTCCTCATAACAGTGTATCACCCACAGATGTCCTTATAACAGTGTATCACCCACAGATGTCCTCATAACAGTGTATCACCCACAGATGTCCCCATAACAGTGTATCCTCCACAGATGTCCCCATAACAGTGTATCACCGACAGATGTCCCCATAACAGTGTATCACCCACAGATGTCCCCATAACAGTGTACCATCCACAGATGTCCTCATAACAGTGTATCACCCACAGATGTCCCCATAACAGTGTATCACCCACAGATATCCCCATAACAGTGTATCACCCACAGATGTCCTCATAACAGTGTATCCTCCACAGATGTCCTCATAACAGTGTATCACCCACAGATGTCCTCATAACAGTGTATCATCCACAGATGTCCTCATAACAGTGTATCACCCACAGATATCCCCATAACAGTGTATCACTCACAGATGTCCTCATAACAGTGTATCAACCACAGATGTCTCCATAACAGTGTATCACCCACAGATGCCCCCATAACAGTGTATCATCCACAGATGTCCTCATAACAGTGTATCATCCACAGATGTCTCCATAACAGTGTATCACCCACAGATGTCCCCATAACAGTGTATCATCCACAGATGTCCCCATAACAGTGTATCACCCACAGATGTCCCCATAACAGTGTATCACCCACAGATGTCCTCATAACAGTGTATCACCCACAGATGTCCCCATAACAGTGTATCACCCACAGATGTCCCCATAACAGTGTATCATCCACAGATGTCCCCATAACAGTGTATCACCCACAGATGTCCCCATAACAGTGTATCACCCACAGATGTCCTCATAACAGTGTATCCTCCACAGATGTCTCCATAACAGTGTATCACCCACAGATGTCCTCATAACAGTGTATCACCCACAGATGTCCTTATAACAGTGTATCACCCACAGATGTCCTCATAACAGTGTATCACCCACAGATGTCCCCATAACAGTTTATCCTCCACAGATGTCCCCATAACAGTGTATCACCGACAGATGTACTCATAACAGTGTATCCTCCACAGATGTCCTCATAACAGTGTATCACCCACAGATATCCCCATAACAGTGTATCACTCACAGATGTCCTCATAACAGTGTATCACCCACAGATGTCCTTATAACAGTGTATCACCCACAGATGTCCTCATAACAGTGTATCACCCACAGATGTCCTCATAACAGTGTATCACCCACAGATGTCCTTATAACAGTGTATCACCCACAGATGTCCCCATAACAGTGTATCACCCACAGATGTCCTCATAACAGTGTATCACCCACAGATGTCCCCATAACAGTGTATCCTCCACAGATGTCCCCATAACAGTGTATCACCGACAGATGTCCCCATAACAGTGTATCACCCACAGATGTCCCCATAACAGTGTATCATCCACAGATGTCCTCATAACAGTGTATCACCCACAGATGTCCCCATAACAGTGTATCACCCACAGATATCCCCATAACAGTGTATCACCCACAGATGTCCTCATAACAGTGTATCCTCCACAGATGTCCTCATAACAGTGTATCATCCACAGATGTCCTCATAACAGTGTATCACCCACAGATATCCCCATAACAGTGTATCACTCACAGATGTCCTCATAACAGTGTATCAACCACAGATGTCTCCATAACAGTGTATCACCCACAGATGCCCCCATAACAGTGTATCATCCACAGATGTCCTCATAACAGTGTATCATCCACAGATGTCTCCATAACAGTGTATCACCCACAGATGTCCCCATAACAGTGTATCATCCACAGATGTCCCCATAACAGTGTATCACCCACAGATGTCCCCATAACAGTGTATCACCCACAGATGTCCTCATAACAGTGTATCACCCACAGATGTCCCCATAACAGTGTATCACCCACAGATGTCCCCATAACAGTGTATCATCCACAGATGTCCCCATAACAGTGTATCACCCACAGATGTCCCCATAACAGTGTATCCTCCACAGATGTCTCCATAACAGTGTATCATCCACAGATGTCCCCATAACAGTGTATCACCCACAGATGTCCCCATAACAGTGTATGATCCACAGATGTCCCCATAACAGTGTATCAACCACAGATGTCCCCATAACAGTGTATCATCCACAGATGTCCCCATAAGAGTGTATCACCCACAGATGTCCCCATAACAGTGTATCATCCACAGATGTCCCCATAACAATGTATCACCCACAGATGTCTCCATAACAGTGTATCACCCACAGATGTCCCCATAACAGTGTATCACCCACAGATGTCCTCATAACAGTGTATCATCCACAGATGTCCTCATAACAGTGTATCATCCACAGATGTCTCCATAACAGTGTATCACCCACAGATGTCCCCATAACAGTGTATCACCCACAGATGTCCTTATAACAGTGTATCACCCACAGATGTCCCCATAACAGTGTATCACCCACAGATGTCCTCATAACAGTGTATCACCCACAGATGTCCCCATAACAGTGTATCACCCACAGATGTCCTCATAACAGTGTATCACCCACAGATGTCCCCATAACAGTGTATCACCCACAGATGTCCCCATAACAGTGTATCATCCACAGATGTCCCCATAACAGTGTATCACCCACAGATGTCCTCATAACAGTGTATCACCCACAGATGTCCCCATAACAGTGTATCCTCCACAGATGTCCTCATAACAGTGTATCATCCACAGATATCTCCATAACAGTGTATCATCCACAGATGTCCCCATAACAGTGTATCACCCACAGATGTCCCCATAACAGTGTATCATCCACAGATGTCCCCATAACAGTGTATCACCCACAGATGTCCTCATAACAGTGTATCACCCACAGATGTCCCCATAACAGTGTATCATCCACAGATGTCCCCATAACAGTGTATCACCCACAGATGTCCTCATAACAGTGTATCACCCACAGATGTCCCCATAACAGTGTATCACCCACAGATGTCCCCATAACAGTGTATCATCCACAGATGTCCTCATAACAGTGTATCACCCACAGATGTCCCCATAACAGTGTATCACCCACAGATGTCCCCATAACAGTGTATCACCCACAGATGTCCCCATAACAGTGTATCATCCACAGATGTCCTCATAACAGTGTATCATCCACAGATGTCCCCATAACAGTGTATCACCCACAGATGTCCTCATAACAGTGTATCACCCACAGATGTCCTCATAACAGTGTATCACCCACAGATGTCCCCATAACAGTGTATCACCCACAGATGCCCCCATAACAGTGTATCACCCACAGATGTCCTCATAACAGTGTATCATCCACAGATGTCCTCATAACAGTGTATCACCCACAGATGTCCTCATAACAGTGTATCATCCACAGATGTCTCCATAACAGTGTATCATCCACAGATGTCCCCATAACAGTGTATCATCCACAGATGTCCCCATAACAGTGTATCACCCACAGATGTCCTCATAACAGTGTATCACCCACAGATGTCCCCATAACAGTGTATCATCCACAGATGTCCCCATAACAGTGTATCATCCACAGATGTCCTCATAACAGTGTATCAC
>NW_027462055.1:0-47601 GCF_050947455.1 Rhinoderma darwinii
GATCAAGCGTCTAAGACTTACGGTTCAAGAATTAGCCTCAGAAACAGTGGGAAACAGTGCTTCTATACTAATTGCCAGGCGCTGAGACGAATGCCGCCAAGATCGAGCGTCTATGACTTACGGTTCAAGAATTAGCCTCAGAAACAGTGGTTTTGAACATGCTGCCAATAGCTCGCCTGGGAAACATCCAGAGAAGTCCAAGATAGTGTTTTTTTAGACTGGCTGCCACGAGCTGAAACGAATGCAGCCAAGAGCGAGCGTCTGTGACTTACGGTTCAAGAGTTATTCACAGAAACATGGTTCTGAACTTTGCTGCCAGCCGCGAAAGCGAAAGTAACCAAGATCGAGCGTCTAGGATTTACTTGTGAATAGCTCGCCTGGGAAACATCCAGAGAAGTCAAAGACAGTGCTTCTATACTAATTGCCAGGCGCTGAGACGAATGCCGCCAAGATCAAGCGTCTAAGACTTACGGTTCAAGAATTAGCCTCAGAAACAGTGGTTCTGAACATGCTGCCAATAGCTCGCCTGGGAAACATCCAGAGAAGTCCAAGATAGTGTTTATTTTAGACTGGCTGCCACGAGCTGAAACGAATGCAGCCAAGAGCGAGCGTCTGTGACTTACGGTTCAAAAGTTATTCACATAAACATGGTTCTGAACTTTGCTGCCAGCCGCGAAAGCGAAAGCAACCAAGATCGAGCGTCTAGGATTTACTTGTGAATAGCTCGCCTGGAAAACATCCAGAGAAGTCAAAGACAGTGCAGCTATACTAATTGCCAGGCGCTGAGACGAATGCCGCCAAGATCAAGCGTCTAAGACTTACGGTTCAAGAATTAGCCTCAGAAACAGTGGGAAACAGTGCTTCTATACTAATTGCCAGGCGCTAAAACGAATGCCGCCAAGATCGAGCGTCTATGACTTACGGTTCAAGAATTAGCCTCAGAAACAGTGGTTTTGAACATGCTGCCAATAGCTCGCCTGGGAAACATCCAGAGAAGTCCAAGATAGTGTTTTTTAGACTGGCTGCCACGAGCTGAATCGAATGCAGCCAAGAGCGAGCGTCTGTGACTTACGGTTCAAGAGTTATTCACAGAAACATGGTTCTGAACATGCTGCCAATAGCTCGCCTGGGAAACATGCAGAGAAGTCCAAGATAGTGTTTTTTAGACTGGCTGCCACGAGCTGAATCGAATGCAGCCAAGAGCGAGCGTCTGTGACTTACGGTTCAAAAGTTATTCACATAAACATGGTTCTGAACTTTGCTGCCAGCCGCGAAAGCGAAAGCAACCAAGATCGAGCGTCTAGGATTTACTTGTGAATAGCTCGCCTGGAAAACATCCAGAGAAGTCAAAGACAGTGCAGCTATACTAATTGCCAGGCGCTGAGACGAATGCCGCCAAGATCAAGCGTCTAAGACTTACGGTTCAAGAATTAGCCTCAGAAACAGTGGGAAACAGTGCTTCTATACTAATTGCCAGGCGCTGAGACGAATGCCGCCAAGATCGAGCGTCTATGACTTACGGTTCAAGAATTAGCCTCAGAAACAGTGGTTCTGAACATGCTGCCAATAGCTCGCCTGGGAAACATCCAGAGAAGTCCAAGATAGTGTTTTTTAGACTGGCTGCCACGAGCTGAAACGAATGCAGCCAAGAGCGAGCGTCTGTGACTTACGGTTCAAGAGTTATTCACAGAAACATGGTTCTGAACTTTGCTGCCAGCCGCGAAAGCGAAAGTAACCAAGATCGAGCGTCTAGGATTTACTTGTGAATAGCTCGCCTGGGAAACATCCAGAGAAGTCAAAGACAGTGCTTCTATACTAATTGCCAGGCGCTGAGACGAATGCCGCCAAGATCGAGCGTCTATGACTTACGGTTCAAGAATTAGCCTCAGAAACAGTGGTTCTGAACATGCTGCCAATAGCTCGCCTGGGAAACATCCAGAGAAGTCCAAGATAGTGTTTTTTTAGACTGGCTGCCACGAGATGAAACGCATGCAGCCAAGAGCGAGCGTCTGTGACTTACGGTTCAAGAGTTATTCACAGAAACATGGTTCTGAACTTTGCTGCCAGCCGCGAAAGCGAAAGTAACCAAGATCGAGCGTCTAGGATTTACTTGTGAATAGCTCGCCTGGGAAACTTTCAGATAAGTCAAAGACAGTGCTTCTATACTAATTGCCAGGCGCTGAGACGAATGCCGCCAAGATCAAGCGTCTAAGACTTACGGTTCAAGAATTAGCCTCAGAAACAGTGGGAAACAGTGCTTCTATACTAATTGCCAGGCGCTGAGACGAATGCCGCCAAGATCGAGCGTCTATGACTTACGGTTCAAGAATTAGCCTCAGAAACAGTGGTTTTGAACCGGCTGCCAATAGCTCGCCTGGGAAACATCCAGAGAAGTCCAAGATAGTGTTTTTTTAGACTGGCTGCCACGAGCTGAAACGAATGCAGCCAAGAGCGAGCGTCTGTGACTTACGGTTCAAAAGTTATTCACATAAACATGGTTCTGAACTTTGCTGCCAGCCGCGAAAGCGAAAGCAACCAAGATCGAGCGTCTAGGATTTACTTGTGAATAGCTCGCCTGGAAAACATCCAGAGAAGTCAAAGACAGTGCAGCTATACTAATTGCCAGGCGCTGAGACGAATGCCGCCAAGATCAAGCGTCTAAGACTTACGGTTCAAGAATTAGCCTCAGAAACAGTGGGAAACAGTGCTTCTATACTAATTGCCAGGCGCTGAGACGAATGCCGCCAAGATCGAGCGTCTATGACTTACGGTTCAAGAATTAGCCTCAGAAACAGTGGTTCTGAACATGCTGCCAATAGCTCGCCTGGGAAACATCCAGAGAAGTCCAAGATGGTGTTTTTTAGACTGGCTGCCACGAGCTGAAACGAATGCAGCCAAGAGCGAGCGTCTGTGACTTACGGTTCAAGAGTTATTCACAGAAACATGGTTCTGAACTTTGCTGCCAGCCGCGAAAGCGAAAGTAACCAAGATCGAGCGTCTAGGATTTACTTGTGAATAGCTCGCCTGGGAAACATCCAGAGAAGTCAAAGACAGTGCTTCTATACTAATTGCCAGGCGCTGAGACGAATGCCGCCAAGATCGAGCGTCTATGACTTACGGTTCAAGAATTAGCCTCAGAAACAGTGGTTCTGAACATGCTGCCAATAGCTCGCCTGGGAAACATCCAGAGAAGTCCAAGATAGTGTTTTTTTAGACTGGCTGCCACGAGATGAAACGCATGCAGCCAAGAGCGAGCGTCTGTGACTTACGGTTCAAGAGTTATTCACAGAAACATGGTTCTGAACTTTGCTGCCAGCCGCGAAAGCGAAAGTAACCAAGATCGAGCGTCTAGGATTTACTTGTGAATAGCTCGCCTGGGAAACATCCAGAGAAGTCAAAGACAGTGCTTCTATACTAATTGCCAGGCGCTGAGACGAATGCCGCCAAGATCAAGCGTCTAAGACTTACGGTTCAAGAATTAGCCTCAGAAACAGTGGTTCTGAACATGCTGCCAATAGCTCGCCTGGGAAACATCCAGAGAAGTCCAAGATAGTGTTTATTTTAGACTGGCTGCCACGAGCTGAAACGAATGCAGCCAAGAGCGAGCGTCTGTGACTTACGGTTCAAAAGTTATTCACATAAACATGGTTCTGAACTTTGCTGCCAGCCGCGAAAGCGAAAGCAACCAAGATCGAGCGTCTAGGATTTACTTGTGAATAGCTCGCCTGGAAAACATCCAGAGAAGTCAAAGACAGTGCAGCTATACTAATTGCCAGGCGCTGAGACGAATGCCGCCAAGATCAAGCGTCTAAGACTTACGGTTCAAGAATTAGCCTCAGAAACAGTGGGAAACAGTGCTTCTATACTAATTGCCAGGCGCTAAAACGAATGCCGCCAAGATCGAGCGTCTATGACTTACGGTTCAAGAATTAGCCTCAGAAACAGTGGTTTTGAACATGCTGCCAATAGCTCGCCTGGGAAACATCCAGAGAAGTCCAAGATAGTGTTTTTTAGACTGGCTGCCACGAGCTGAATCGAATGCAGCCAAGAGCGAGCGTCTGTGACTTACGGTTCAAGAGTTATTCACAGAAACATGGTTCTGAACATGCTGCCAATAGCTCGCCTGGGAAACATGCAGAGAAGTCCAAGATAGTGTTTTTTAGACTGGCTGCCACGAGCTGAATCGAATGCAGCCAAGAGCGAGCGTCTGTGACTTACGGTTCAAAAGTTATTCACATAAACATGGTTCTGAACTTTGCTGCCAGCCGCGAAAGCGAAAGCAACCAAGATCGAGCGTCTAGGATTTACTTGTGAATAGCTCGCCTGGAAAACATCCAGAGAAGTCAAAGACAGTGCAGCTATACTAATTGCCAGGCGCTGAGACGAATGCCGCCAAGATCAAGCGTCTAAGACTTACGGTTCAAGAATTAGCCTCAGAAACAGTGGGGAAACAGTGCTTCTATACTAATTGCCAGGCGCTGAGACGAATGCCGCCAAGATCGAGCGTCTATGACTTACGGTTCAAGAATTAGCCTCAGAAACAGTGGTTCTGAACATGCTGCCAATAGCTCGCCTGGGAAACATCCAGAGAAGTCCAAGATAGTGTTTTTTAGACTGGCTGCCACGAGCTGAAACGAATGCAGCCAAGAGCGAGCGTCTGTGACTTACGGTTCAAGAGTTATTCACAGAAACATGGTTCTGAACTTTGCTGCCAGCCGCGAAAGCGAAAGTAACCAAGATCGAGCGTCTAGGATTTACTTGTGAATAGCTCGCCTGGGAAACATCCAGAGAAGTCAAAGACAGTGCTTCTATACTAATTGCCAGGCGCTGAGACGAATGCCGCCAAGATCGAGCGTCTATGACTTACGGTTCAAGAATTAGCCTCAGAAACAGTGGTTCTGAACATGCTGCCAATAGCTCGCCTGGGAAACATCCAGAGAAGTCCAAGATAGTGTTTTTTTAGACTGGCTGCCACGAGATGAAACGCATGCAGCCAAGAGCGAGCGTCTGTGACTTACGGTTCAAGAGTTATTCACAGAAACATGGTTCTGAACTTTGCTGCCAGCCGCGAAAGCGAAAGTAACCAAGATCGAGCGTCTAGGATTTACTTGTGAATAGCTCGCCTGGGAAACTTTCAGATAAGTCAAAGACAGTGCTTCTATACTAATTGCCAGGCGCTGAGACGAATGCCGCCAAGATCAAGCGTCTAAGACTTACGGTTCAAGAATTAGCCTCAGAAACAGTGGGAAACAGTGCTTCTATACTAATTGCCAGGCGCTGAGACGAATGCCGCCAAGATCGAGCGTCTATGACTTACGGTTCAAGAATTAGCCTCAGAAACAGTGGTTTTGAACCGGCTGCCAATAGCTCGCCTGGGAAACATCCAGAGAAGTCCAAGATAGTGTTTTTTTAGACTGGCTGCCACGAGCTGAAACGAATGCAGCCAAGAGCGAGCGTCTGTGACTTACGGTTCAAAAGTTATTCACATAAACATGGTTCTGAACTTTGCTGCCAGCCGCGAAAGCGAAAGCAACCAAGATCGAGCGTCTAGGATTTACTTGTGAATAGCTCGCCTGGAAAACATCCAGAGAAGTCAAAGACAGTGCAGCTATACTAATTGCCAGGCGCTGAGACGAATGCCGCCAAGATCAAGCGTCTAAGACTTACGGTTCAAGAATTAGCCTCAGAAACAGTGGGAAACAGTGCTTCTATACTAATTGCCAGGCGCTGAGACGAATGCCGCCAAGATCGAGCGTCTATGACTTACGGTTCAAGAATTAGCCTCAGAAACAGTGGTTCTGAACATGCTGCCAATAGCTCGCCTGGGAAACATCCAGAGAAGTCCAAGATAGTGTTTTTTAGACTGGCTGCCACGAGCTGAAACGAATGCAGCCAAGAGCGAGCGTCTGTGACTTACGGTTCAAGAGTTATTCACAGAAACATGGTTCTGAACTTTGCTGCCAGCCGCGAAAGCGAAAGTAACCAAGATCGAGCGTCTAGGATTTACTTGTGAATAGCTCGCCTGGGAAACATCCAGAGAAGTCAAAGACAGTGCTTCTATACTAATTGCCAGGCGCTGAGACGAATGCCGCCAAGATCGAGCGTCTATGACTTACGGTTCAAGAATTAGCCTCAGAAACAGTGGTTCTGAACATGCTGCCAATAGCTCGCCTGGGAAACATCCAGAGAAGTCCAAGATAGTGTTTTTTTAGACTGGCTGCCACGAGATGAAACGCATGCAGCCAAGAGCGAGCGTCTGTGACTTACGGTTCAAGAGTTATTCACAGAAACATGGTTCTGAACTTTGCTGCCAGCCGCGAAAGCGAAAGTAACCAAGATCGAGCGTCTAGGATTTACTTGTGAATAGCTCGCCTGGGAAACTTTCAGATAAGTCAAAGACAGTGCTTCTATACTAATTGCCAGGCGCTGAGACGAATGCCGCCAAGATCAAGCGTCTAAGACTTACGGTTCAAGAATTAGCCTCAGAAACAGTGGGAAACAGTGCTTCTATACTAATTGCCAGGCGCTGAGACGAATGCCGCCAAGATCGAGCGTCTATGACTTACGGTTCAAGAATTAGCCTCAGAAACAGTGGTTTTGAACCGGCTGCCAATAGCTCGCCTGGGAAACATCCAGAGAAGTCCAAGATAGTGTTTTTTTTAGACTGGCTGCCACGAGCTGAAACGAATGCAGCCAAGAGCGAGCGTCTGTGACTTACGGTTCAAGAGTTATTCACAGAAACATGGTTCTGAACTTTGCTGCCAGCCGCGAAAGCGAAAGTAACCAAGATCGAGCGTCTAGGATTTACTTGTGAATAGCTCGCCTGGGAAACATCCAGAGAAGTCAAAGACAGTGCTTCTATACTAATTGCCAGGCGCTGAGACGAATGCCGCCAAGATCGAGCGTCTATGACTTACGGTTCAAGAATTAGCCTCAGAAACAGTGGTTCTGAACATGCTGCCAATAGCTCGCCTGGGAAACATCCAGAGAAGTCCAAGATAGTGTTTTTTTAGACTGGCTGCCACGAGATGAAACGCATGCAGCCAAGAGCGAGCGTCTGTGACTTACGGTTCAAGAGTTATTCACAGAAACATGGTTCTGAACTTTGCTGCCTGCCGCGAAAGCGAAAGTAACCAAGATCGAGCGTCTAGGATTTACTTGTGAATAGCTCGCCTGGGAAACTTTCAGATAAGTCAAAGACAGTGCTTCTATACTAATTGCCAGGCGCTGAGACGAATGCCGCCAAGATCAAGCGTCTAAGACTTACGGTTCAAGAATTAGCCTCAGAAACAGTGGGAAACAGTGCTTCTATACTAATTGCCAGGCGCTGAGACGAATGCCGCCAAGATCGAGCGTCTATGACTTACGGTTCAAGAATTAGCCTCAGAAACAGTGGTTTTGAACCGGCTGCCAATAGCTCGCCTGGGAAACATCCAGAGAAGTCCAAGATAGTGTTTTTTTTAGACTGGCTGCCACGAGCTGAAACGAATGCAGCCAAGAGCGAGCGTCTGTGACTTACGGTTCAAGAGTTATTCACAGAAACATGGTTCTGAACTTTGCTGCCAGCCGCGAAAGCGAAAGTAACCAAGATCGAGCGTCTAGGATTTACTTGTGAATAGCTCGCCTGGGAAACATCCAGAGAAGTCAAAGACAGTGCTTCTATACTAATTGCCAGGCGCTGAGACGAATGCCGCCAAGATCGAGCGTCTATGACTTACGGTTCAAGAATTAGCCTCAGAAACAGTGGTTCTGAACATGCTGCCAATAGCTCGCCTGGGAAACATCCAGAGAAGTCCAAGATAGTGTTTTTTTAGACTGGCTGCCACGAGATGAAACGCATGCAGCCAAGAGCGAGCGTCTGTGACTTACGGTTCAAGAGTTATTCACAGAAACATGGTTCTGAACTTTGCTGCCTGCCGCGAAAGCGAAAGTAACCAAGATCGAGCGTCTAGGATTTACTTGTGAATAGCTCGCCTGGAAAACATCCAGAGAAGTCAAAGACAGTGCAGCTATACTAATTGCCAGGCGCTGAGACGAATGCCGCCAAGATCAAGCGTCTAAGACTTACGGTTCAAGAATTAGCCTCAGAAACAGTGGGAAACAGTGCTTCTATACTAATTGCCAGGCGCTGAGACGAATGCCGCCAAGATCGAGCGTCTATGACTTACGGTTCAAGAATTAGCCTCAGAAACAGTGGTTCTGAACATGCTGCCAATAGCTCGCCTGGGAAACATCCAGAGAAGTCCAAGATAGTGTTTTTTAGACTGGCTGCCACGAGCTGAAACGAATGCAGCCAAGAGCGAGCGTCTGTGACTTACGGTTCAAGAGTTATTCACAGAAACATGGTTCTGAACTTTGCTGCCAGCCGCGAAAGCGAAAGTAACCAAGATCGAGCGTCTAGGATTTACTTGTGAATAGCTCGCCTGGGAAACATCCAGAGAAGTCAAAGACAGTGCTTCTATACTAATTGCCAGGCGCTGAGACGAATGCCGCCAAGATCGAGCGTCTATGACTTACGGTTCAAGAATTAGCCTCAGAAACAGTGGTTCTGAACATGCTGCCAATAGCTCGCCTGGGAAACATCCAGAGAAGTCCAAGATAGTGTTTTTTTAGACTGGCTGCCACGAGATGAAACGCATGCAGCCAAGAGCGAGCGTCTGTGACTTACGGTTCAAGAGTTATTCACAGAAACATGGTTCTGAACTTTGCTGCCAGCCGCGAAAGCGAAAGTAACCAAGATCGAGCGTCTAGGATTTACTTGTGAATAGCTCGCCTGGGAAACTTTCAGATAAGTCAAAGACAGTGCTTCTATACTAATTGCCAGGCGCTGAGACGAATGCCGCCAAGATCAAGCGTCTAAGACTTACGGTTCAAGAATTAGCCTCAGAAACAGTGGGAAACAGTGCTTCTATACTAATTGCCAGGCGCTGAGACGAATGCCGCCAAGATCGAGCGTCTATGACTTACGGTTCAAGAATTAGCCTCAGAAACAGTGGTTTTGAACCGGCTGCCAATAGCTCGCCTGGGAAACATCCAGAGAAGTCCAAGATAGTGTTTTTTTTAGACTGGCTGCCACGAGCTGAAACGAATGCAGCCAAGAGCGAGCGTCTGTGACTTACGGTTCAAGAGTTATTCACAGAAACATGGTTCTGAACATGCTGCCAATAGCTCGCCTGGGAAACATGCAGAGAAGTCCAAGATAGTGTTTTTTAGACTGGCTGCCACGAGCTGAATCGAATGCAGCCAAGAGCGAGCGTCTGTGACTTACGGTTCAAGAGTTATTCACAGAAACATGGTTCTGAACTTTACTGCCAGCCGCGAAAGCGAAAATAACCAAGATCGAGCGTCTAGGATTTACTTGTCAATAACTCGCCTGGGAAACATCCAGAGAAGTCAAAGACAGTGCTTCTATACTAATTGCCAGGCGCTGAGACGAATGCCGCCAAGATCGAGCGTCTAGGACTTACGGTTCAAGAATTAGCTTTAGAAACATTTGCCTGGGAAACATGCAGAGAAGTCCAAGATAGTGTTTTTTAGACTGGCTGCCACGAGCTGAATCGAATGCAGCCAAGAGCGAGCGTCTGTGACTTACGGTTCAAGAGTTATTCACAGAAACATGGTTCTGAACATGCTGCCAATAGCTCGCCTGGGAAACATGCAGAGAAGTCCAAGATAGTGTTTTTTAGACTGGCTGCCACGAGCTGAATCGAATGCAGCCAAGAGCGAGCGTCTGTGACTTACGGTTCAAAAGTTATTCACATAAACATGGTTCTGAACTTTGCTGCCAGCCGCGAAAGCGAAAGCAACCAAGATCGAGCGTCTAGGATTTACTTGTGAATAGCTCGCCTGGAAAACATCCAGAGAAGTCAAAGACAGTGCAGCTATACTAATTGCCAGGCGCTGAGACGAATGCCGCCAAGATCAAGCGTCTAAGACTTACGGTTCAAGAATTAGCCTCAGAAACAGTGGGAAACAGTGCTTCTATACTAATTGCCAGGCGCTGAGACGAATGCCGCCAAGATCGAGCGTCTATGACTTACGGTTCAAGAATTAGCCTCAGAAACAGTGGTTCTGAACATGCTGCCAATAGCTCGCCTGGGAAACATCCAGAGAAGTCCAAGATAGTGTTTTTTAGACTGGCTGCCACGAGCTGAAACGAATGCAGCCAAGAGCGAGCGTCTGTGACTTACGGTTCAAGAGTTATTCACAGAAACATGGTTCTGAACTTTGCTGCCAGCCGCGAAAGCGAAAGTAACCAAGATCGAGCGTCTAGGATTTACTTGTGAATAGCTCGCCTGGGAAACATCCAGAGAAGTCAAAGACAGTGCTTCTATACTAATTGCCAGGCGCTGAGACGAATGCCGCCAAGATCAAGCGTCTAAGACTTACGGTTCAAGAATTAGCCTCAGAAACAGTGGGAAACAGTGCTTCTATACTAATTGCCAGGCGCTGAGACGAATGCCGCCAAGATCGAGCGTCTATGACTTACGGTTCAAGAATTAGCCTCAGAAACAGTGGTTTTGAACCGGCTGCCAATAGCTCGCCTGGGAAACATCCAGAGAAGTCCAAGATAGTGTTTTTTTAGACTGGCTGCGACGAGCTGAAACGAATGCAGCCAAGAGCGAGCGTCTGTGACTTACGGTTCAAGAGTTATTCACAGAAACATGGTTCTGAACTTTGCTGCCAGCCGCAAAAAGCGAAAGTAACCAAGATCGATCGTCTAGGATTTACTTGTCAATAGCTCGCCTGGGAAACATCCAGAGAAGTCAAAGACAGTGCTTCTATACTAATTGCCAGGCGCTGAGACGAATGCCGCCAAGATCGAGCGTCTATGACTTACGGTTCAAGAATTAGCCTCAGAAACAGTGGGAAACAGTGCTTCTATACTTCTATACTAATTACCAGGCGCTGAGACGAATGCCGCCAAGATCGAGCGTCTATGACTTACGGTTCAAGAATTAGCCTCAGAAACAGTGGTTCTGAACATGCTGCCAATAGCTCGCCTGGGAAACATCCAGAGAAGTCCAAGATAGTGTTTTTTTAGACTGGCTGCCACGAGCTGAAACGAATGCAGCCAAGAGCGAGCGTCTGTGACTTACGGTTCAAGAGTTATTCACAGAAACATGGTTCTGAACTTTGCTGCCAGCCGCGAAAGCGAAAGTAACCAAGATCGAGCGTCTAGGATTTACTTGTGAATAGCTCGCCTGGGAAACTTTGAGATAAGTCAAAGACAGTGCTTCTATACTAATTGCCAGGCGCTGAGACGAATGCCGCCAAGATCAAGCGTCTAAGACTTACGGTTCAAGAATTAGCCTCAGAAACAGTGGGAAACAGTGCTTCTATACTAATTGCCAGGCGCTGAGACGAATGCCGCCAAGATCGAGCGTCTATGACTTACGGTTCAAGAATTAGCCTCAGAAACAGTGGTTTTGAACATGCTGCCAATAGCTCGCCTGGGAAACATCCAGAGAAGTCCAAGATAGTGTTTTTTTTTAGACTGGCTGCCACGAGCTGAAACGAATGCAGCCAAGAGCGAGCGTCTGTGACTTACGGTTCAAGAGTTATTTACAGAAACATGGTTCTGAACTTTGCTGCCAGCCGCGAAAGCGAAAGTAACCAAGATCGAGCATCTAGGATTTACTTGTGAATAGCTCGCCTGGGAAACATCCATAGAAGTCAAAGACATTGCTTATATACTAATTGCCAGGCGCTGAGACGAATGCCGCCAAGATCAAGCGTCTAAGACTTACGGTTCAAGAATTAGCCTCAGAAACAGTGGTTCTGAACATGCTGCCAATAGCTCGCCTGGGAAACATCCAGAGAAGTCCAAGATAGTGTTTATTTTAGACTGGCTGCCACGAGCTGAAACGAATGCAGCCAAGAGCGAGCGTCTGTGACTTACAGTTCAAAAGTTATTCACATAAACATGGTTCTGAACTTTGCTGCCAGCCGCGAAAGCGAAAGCAACCAAGATCGAGCGTCTAGGATTTACTTGTGAATAGCTCGCCTGGAAAACATCCAGAGAAGTCAAAGACAGTGCAGCTATACTAATTGCCAGGCGCTGAGACGAATGCCGCCAAGATCAAGCGTCTAAGACTTACGGTTCAAGAATTAGCCTCAGAAACAGTGGGAAACAGTGCTTCTATACTAATTGCCAGGCGCTGAGACGAATGCCGCCAAGATCGAGCGTCTATGACTTACGGTTCAAGAATTAGCCTCAGAAACAGTGGTTCTGAACATGCTGCCAATAGCTCGCCTGGGAAACATCCAGAGAAGTCCAAGATAGTGTTTTTTAGACTGACTGCCACGAGCTGAAACGAATGCAGCCAAGAGCGAGCGTCTGTGACTTACGGTTCAAGAGTTATTCACAGAAACATGGTTCTGAACTTTGCTGCCAGCCGCGAAAGCGAAAGTAACCAAGATCGAGCGTCTAGGATTTACTTGTGAATAGCTCGCCTGGGAAACATCCAGAGAAGTCAAAGACAGTGCTTCTATACTAATTGCCAGGCGCTGAGACGAATGCCGCCAAGATCAAGCGTCTAAGACTTACGGTTCAAGAATTAGCCTCAGAAACAGTGGTTCTGAACATGCTGCCAATAGCTCGCCTGGGAAACATCCAGAGAAGTCCAAGATATTGTTTTTTAGACTGGCTGCCACGAGCTGAAACGCATGCAGCCAAGAGCGAGCGTCTGTGACTTACGGTTCAAGAGTTATTCACAGAAACATGGTTCTGAACTTTGCTGCCAGCCGCGAAAGCGAAAGTAACCAAGATCGAGCGTCTAGGATTTACTTGTGAATAGCTCGCCTGGGAAACTTTCAGATAAGTCAAAGACAGTGCTTCTATACTAATTGCCAGGCGCTGAGACGAATGCCGCCAAGATCAAGCGTCTAAGACTTACGGTTCAAGAATTAGCCTCAGAAACAGTGGGAAACAGTGCTTCTATACTAATTGCCAGGCGCTGAGACGAATGCCGCCAAGATGGAGCGTCTATGACTTACGGTTCAAGAATTAGCCTCAGAAACAGTGGTTTTGAACCGGCTGCCAATAGCTCGCCTGGGAAACATCCAGAGAAGTCCAAGATAGTGTTTTTTTAGACTGGCTGTCACGAGCTGAAACGAATGCAGCCAAGAGCGAGCGTCTGTGACTTACGGTTCAAGAGTTATTCACAGAAACATGGTTCTGAACTTTGCTGCCAGCCGCGAAAGCGAAAGTAACCAAGATCGAGCGTCTAGGATTTACTTGTGAATAGCTCGCCTGGGAAACTTTGAGATAAGTCAAAGACAGTGCTTCTATACTAATTGCCAGGCGCTGAGACGAATGCCGCCAAGATCGAGCGTCTATGACTTACGGTTCAAGAATTAGCCTCAGAAACAGTGGTTCTGAACATGCTGCCAATAGCTCGCCTGGGAAACATCCAGAGAAGTCCAAGATAGTGTTTTTTTAGACTGGCTGCCACGAGATGAAACGCATGCAGCCAAGAGCGAGCGTCTGTGACTTACGGTTCAAGAGTTATTCACAGAAACATGGTTCTGAACTTTGCTGCCAGCCGCGAAAGCGAAAGTAACCAAGATCGAGCGTCTAGGATTTACTTGTGAATAGCTCGCCTGGGAAACTTTCAGATAAGTCAAAGACAGTGCTTCTATACTAATTGCCAGGCGCTGAGACGAATGCCGCCAAGATCAAGCGTCTAAGACTTACGGTTCAAGAATTAGCCTCAGAAACAGTGGTAAACAGTGCTTCTATACTAATTGCCAGGCGCTGAGACGAATGCCGCCAAGATCGAGCGTCTATGACTTACGGTTCAAGAATTAGCCTCAGAAACAGTGGTTTTGAACCGGCTGCCAATAGCTCGCCTGGGAAACATCCAGAGAAGTCCAAGATAGTGTTTTTTTAGACTGGCTGCGACGAGCTGAAACGAATGCAGCCAAGAGCGAGCGTCTGTGACTTACGGTTCAAGAGTTATTCACAGAAACATGGTTCTGAACTTTGCTGCCAGCCGCAAAAAGCGAAAGTAACCAAGATCGATCGTCTAGGATTTACTTGTCAATAGCTCGCCTGGGAAACATCCAGAGAAGTCAAAGACAGTGCTTCTATACTAATTGCCAGGCGCTGAGACGAATGCCGCCAAGATCGAGCGTCTATGACTTACGGTTCAAGAATTAGCCTCAGAAACAGTGGGAAACAGTGCTTCTATACTTCTATACTAATTACCAGGCGCTGAGACGAATGCCGCCAAGATCGAGCGTCTATGACTTACGGTTCAAGAATTAGCCTCAGAAACAGTGGTTCTGAACATGCTGCCAATAGCTCGCCTGGGAAACATCCAGAGAAGTCCAAGATAGTGTTTTTTAGACTGGCTGCCACGAGCTGAAACGAATGCAGCCAAGAGCGAGCGTCTGTGACTTACGGTTCAAGAGTTATTCACAGAAACATGGTTCTGAACTTTGCTGCCAGCCGCGAAAGCGAAAGTAACCAAGATCGAGCGTCTAGGATTTACTTGTGAATAGCTCGCCTGGGAAACATCCAGAGAAGTCAAAGACAGTGCTTCTATACTAATTGCCAGGCGCTGAGACGAATGCCGCCAAGATCGAGCGTCTATAACTTACGGTTCAAGAATTAGCCTCAGAAACAGTGGTTCTGAACATGCTGCCAATAGCTCGCCTGGGAAACATCCAGAGAAGTCCAAGATAGTGTTTTTTTAGACTGGCTGCCACGAGATGAAATGCATGCAGCCAAGAGCGAGCGTCTGTGACTTACGGTTCAAGAGTTATTCACAGAAACATGGTTCTGAACTTTGCTGCCAGCCGCGAAAGCGAAAGTAACCAAGATCGAGCGTCTAGGATTTACTTGTGAATAGCTCGCCTGGGAAACTTTCAGATAAGTCAAAGACAGTGCTTCTATACTAATTGCCAGGCGCTGAGACGAATGCCGCCAAGATCAAGCGTCTAAGACTTACGGTTCAAGAATTAGCCTCAGAAACAGTGGGAAACAGTGCTTCTATACTAATTGCCAGGCGCTGAGACGAATGCCGCCAAGATCGAGCGTCTATGACTTACGGTTCAAGAATTAGCCTCAGAAACAGTGGTTTTGAACCGGCTGCCAATAGCTCGCCTGGGAAACATCCAGAGAAGTCCAAGATAGTGTTTTTTTAGACTGGCTGCCACGAGCTGAAACGAATGCAGCCAAGAGCGAGCGTCTGTGACTTACGGTTCAAGAGTTATTCACAGAAACATGGTTCTGAACATGCTGCCAATAGCTCGCCTGGGAAACATGCAGAGAAGTCCAAGATAGTGTTTTTTAGACTGGCTGCCACGAGCTGAATCGAATGCAGCCAAGAGCGAGCGTCTGTGACTTACGGTTCAAGAGTTATTCACAGAAACATGGTTCTGAACTTTACTGCCAGCCGCGAAAGCGAAAATAACCAAGATCGAGCGTCTAGGATTTACTTGTCAATAACTCGCCTGGGAAACATCCAGAGAAGTCAAAGACAGTGCTTCTATACTAATTGCCAGGCGCTGAGACGAATGCCGCCAAGATCGAGCGTCTAGGACTTACGGTTCAAGAATTAGCTTTAGAAACATTTGCCTGGGAAACATGCAGAGAAGTCCAAGATAGTGTTTTTTAGACTGGCTGCCACGAGCTGAATCGAATGCAGCCAAGAGCGAGCGTCTGTGACTTACGGTTCAAGAGTTATTCACAGAAACATGGTTCTGAACATGCTGCCAATAGCTCGCCTGGGAAACATGCAGAGAAGTCCAAGATAGTGTTTTTTAGACTGGCTGCCACGAGCTGAATCGAATGCAGCCAAGAGCGAGCGTCTGTGACTTACGGTTCAAAAGTTATTCACATAAACATGGTTCTGAACTTTGCTGCCAGCCGCGAAAGCGAAAGCAACCAAGATCGAGCGTCTAGGATTTACTTGTGAATAGCTCGCCTGGAAAACATCCAGAGAAGTCAAAGACAGTGCAGCTATACTAATTGCCAGGCGCTGAGACGAATGCCGCCAAGATCAAGCGTCTAAGACTTACGGTTCAAGAATTAGCCTCAGAAACAGTGGGAAACAGTGCTTCTATACTAATTGCCAGGCGCTGAGACGAATGCCGCCAAGATCGAGCGTCTATGACTTACGGTTCAAGAATTAGCCTCAGAAACAGTGGTTCTGAACATGCTGCCAATAGCTCGCCTGGGAAACATCCAGAGAAGTCCAAGATAGTGTTTTTTAGACTGGCTGCCACGAGCTGAAACGAATGCAGCCAAGAGCGAGCGTCTGTGACTTACGGTTCAAGAGTTATTCACAGAAACATGGTTCTGAACTTTGCTGCCAGCCGCGAAAGCGAAAGTAACCAAGATCGAGCGTCTAGGATTTACTTGTGAATAGCTCGCCTGGGAAACATCCAGAGAAGTCAAAGACAGTGCTTCTATACTAATTGCCAGGCGCTGAGACGAATGCCGCCAAGATCAAGCGTCTAAGACTTACGGTTCAAGAATTAGCCTCAGAAACAGTGGGAAACAGTGCTTCTATACTAATTGCCAGGCGCTGAGACGAATGCCGCCAAGATCGAGCGTCTATGACTTACGGTTCAAGAATTAGCCTCAGAAACAGTGGTTTTGAACCGGCTGCCAATAGCTCGCCTGGGAAACATCCAGAGAAGTCCAAGATAGTGTTTTTTTAGACTGGCTGCGACGAGCTGAAACGAATGCAGCCAAGAGCGAGCGTCTGTGACTTACGGTTCAAGAGTTATTCACAGAAACATGGTTCTGAACTTTGCTGCCAGCCGCAAAAAGCGAAAGTAACCAAGATCGATCGTCTAGGATTTACTTGTCAATAGCTCGCCTGGGAAACATCCAGAGAAGTCAAAGACAGTGCTTCTATACTAATTGCCAGGCGCTGAGACGAATGCCGCCAAGATCGAGCGTCTATGACTTACGGTTCAAGAATTAGCCTCAGAAACAGTGGGAAACAGTGCTTCTATACTTCTATACTAATTACCAGGCGCTGAGACGAATGCCGCCAAGATCGAGCGTCTATGACTTACGGTTCAAGAATTAGCCTCAGAAACAGTGGTTCTGAACATGCTGCCAATAGCTCGCCTGGGAAACATCCAGAGAAGTCCAAGATAGTGTTTTTTTAGACTGGCTGCCACGAGCTGAAACGAATGCAGCCAAGAGCGAGCGTCTGTGACTTACGGTTCAAGAGTTATTCACAGAAACATGGTTCTGAACTTTGCTGCCAGCCGCGAAAGCGAAAGTAACCAAGATCGAGCGTCTAGGATTTACTTGTGAATAGCTCGCCTGGGAAACTTTGAGATAAGTCAAAGACAGTGCTTCTATACTAATTGCCAGGCGCTGAGACGAATGCCGCCAAGATCAAGCGTCTAAGACTTACGGTTCAAGAATTAGCCTCAGAAACAGTGGGAAACAGTGCTTCTATACTAATTGCCAGGCGCTGAGACGAATGCCGCCAAGATCGAGCGTCTATGACTTACGGTTCAAGAATTAGCCTCAGAAACAGTGGTTTTGAACATGCTGCCAATAGCTCGCCTGGGAAACATCCAGAGAAGTCCAAGATAGTGTTTTTTTTAGACTGGCTGCCACGAGCTGAAACGAATGCAGCCAAGAGCGAGCGTCTGTGACTTACGGTTCAAGAGTTATTTACAGAAACATGGTTCTGAACTTTGCTGCCAGCCGCGAAAGCGAAAGTAACCAAGATCGAGCATCTAGGATTTACTTGTGAATAGCTCGCCTGGGAAACATCCATAGAAGTCAAAGACATTGCTTATATACTAATTGCCAGGCGCTGAGACGAATGCCGCCAAGATCAAGCGTCTAAGACTTACGGTTCAAGAATTAGCCTCAGAAACAGTGGTTCTGAACATGCTGCCAATAGCTCGCCTGGGAAACATCCAGAGAAGTCCAAGATAGTGTTTATTTTAGACTGGCTGCCACGAGCTGAAACGAATGCAGCCAAGAGCGAGCGTCTGTGACTTACAGTTCAAAAGTTATTCACATAAACATGGTTCTGAACTTTGCTGCCAGCCGCGAAAGCGAAAGCAACCAAGATCGAGCGTCTAGGATTTACTTGTGAATAGCTCGCCTGGAAAACATCCAGAGAAGTCAAAGACAGTGCAGCTATACTAATTGCCAGGCGCTGAGACGAATGCCGCCAAGATCAAGCGTCTAAGACTTACGGTTCAAGAATTAGCCTCAGAAACAGTGGGAAACAGTGCTTCTATACTAATTGCCAGGCGCTGAGACGAATGCCGCCAAGATCGAGCGTCTATGACTTACGGTTCAAGAATTAGCCTCAGAAACAGTGGTTCTGAACATGCTGCCAATAGCTCGCCTGGGAAACATCCAGAGAAGTCCAAGATAGTGTTTTTTAGACTGACTGCCACGAGCTGAAACGAATGCAGCCAAGAGCGAGCGTCTGTGACTTACGGTTCAAGAGTTATTCACAGAAACATGGTTCTGAACTTTGCTGCCAGCCGCGAAAGCGAAAGTAACCAAGATCGAGCGTCTAGGATTTACTTGTGAATAGCTCGCCTGGGAAACATCCAGAGAAGTCAAAGACAGTGCTTCTATACTAATTGCCAGGCGCTGAGACGAATGCCGCCAAGATCAAGCGTCTAAGACTTACGGTTCAAGAATTAGCCTCAGAAACAGTGGTTCTGAACATGCTGCCAATAGCTCGCCTGGGAAACATCCAGAGAAGTCCAAGATATTGTTTTTTAGACTGGCTGCCACGAGCTGAAACGCATGCAGCCAAGAGCGAGCGTCTGTGACTTACGGTTCAAGAGTTATTCACAGAAACATGGTTCTGAACTTTGCTGCCAGCCGCGAAAGCGAAAGTAACCAAGATCGAGCGTCTAGGATTTACTTGTGAATAGCTCGCCTGGGAAACTTTCAGATAAGTCAAAGACAGTGCTTCTATACTAATTGCCAGGCGCTGAGACGAATGCCGCCAAGATCAAGCGTCTAAGACTTACGGTTCAAGAATTAGCCTCAGAAACAGTGGGAAACAGTGCTTCTATACTAATTGCCAGGCGCTGAGACGAATGCCGCCAAGATGGAGCGTCTATGACTTACGGTTCAAGAATTAGCCTCAGAAACAGTGGTTTTGAACCGGCTGCCAATAGCTCGCCTGGGAAACATCCAGAGAAGTCCAAGATAGTGTTTTTTTAGACTGGCTGTCACGAGCTGAAACGAATGCAGCCAAGAGCGAGCGTCTGTGACTTACGGTTCAAGAGTTATTCACAGAAACATGGTTCTGAACTTTGCTGCCAGCCGCGAAAGCGAAAGTAACCAAGATCGAGCGTCTAGGATTTACTTGTGAATAGCTCGCCTGGGAAACTTTGAGATAAGTCAAAGACAGTGCTTCTATACTAATTGCCAGGCGCTGAGACGAATGCCGCCAAGATCGAGCGTCTATGACTTACGGTTCAAGAATTAGCCTCAGAAACAGTGGTTCTGAACATGCTGCCAATAGCTCGCCTGGGAAACATCCAGAGAAGTCCAAGATAGTGTTTTTTTAGACTGGCTGCCACGAGATGAAACGCATGCAGCCAAGAGCGAGCGTCTGTGACTTACGGTTCAAGAGTTATTCACAGAAACATGGTTCTGAACTTTGCTGCCAGCCGCGAAAGCGAAAGTAACCAAGATCGAGCGTCTAGGATTTACTTGTGAATAGCTCGCCTGGGAAACTTTCAGATAAGTCAAAGACAGTGCTTCTATACTAATTGCCAGGCGCTGAGACGAATGCCGCCAAGATCAAGCGTCTAAGACTTACGGTTCAAGAATTAGCCTCAGAAACAGTGGGAAACAGTGCTTCTATACTAATTGCCAGGCGCTGAGACGAATGCCGCCAAGATCGAGCGTCTATGACTTACGGTTCAAGAATTAGCCTCAGAAACAGTGGTTTTGAACCGGCTGCCAATAGCTCGCCTGGGAAACATCCAGAGAAGTCCAAGATAGTGTTTTTTTAGACTGGCTGCGACGAGCTGAAACGAATGCAGCCAAGAGCGAGCGTCTGTGACTTACGGTTCAAGAGTTATTCACAGAAACATGGTTCTGAACTTTGCTGCCAGCCGCAAAAAGCGAAAGTAACCAAGATCGATCGTCTAGGATTTACTTGTCAATAGCTCGCCTGGGAAACATCCAGAGAAGTCAAAGACAGTGCTTCTATACTAATTGCCAGGCGCTGAGACGAATGCCGCCAAGATCGAGCGTCTATGACTTACGGTTCAAGAATTAGCCTCAGAAACAGTGGGAAACAGTGCTTCTATACTTCTATACTAATTACCAGGCGCTGAGACGAATGCCGCCAAGATCGAGCGTCTATGACTTACGGTTCAAGAATTAGCCTCAGAAACAGTGGTTCTGAACATGCTGCCAATAGCTCGCCTGGGAAACATCCAGAGAAGTCCAAGATAGTGTTTTTTTAGACTGGCTGCCACGAGCTGAAACGAATGCAGCCAAGAGCCAGCGTCTGTGACTTACGGTTCAAGAGTTATTCACAGAAACATGGTTCTGAACTTTGCTGCCAGCCGCGAAAGCGAAAGTAACCAAGATCGAGCGTCTAGGATTTACTTGTGAATAGCTCGCCTGGGAAACTTTGAGATAAGTCAAAGACAGTGCTTCTATACTAATTGCCAGGCGCTGAGACGAATGCCGCCAAGATCAAGCGTCTAAGACTTACGGTTCAAGAATTAGCCTCAGAAACAGTGGGAAACAGTGCTTCTATACTAATTGCCAGGCGCTGAGACGAATGCCGCCAAGATCGAGCGTCTATGACTTACGGTTCAAGAATTAGCCTCAGAAACAGTGGTTTTGAACATGCTGCCAATAGCTCGCCTGGGAAACATCCAGAGAAGTCCAAGATAGTGTTTTTTTTTAGACTGGCTGCCACGAGCTGAAACGAATGCAGCCAAGAGCGAGCGTCTGTGACTTACGGTTCAAGAGTTATTCACAGAAACATGGTTCTGAACTTTGCTGCCAGCCGCGAAAGCGAAAGTAACCAAGATCGAGCATCTAGGATTTACTTGTGAATAGCTCGCCTGGGAAACATCCATAGAAGTCAAAGACATTGCTTATATACTAATTGCCAGGCGCTGAGACGAATGCCGCCAAGATCAAGCGTCTAAGACTTACGGTTCAAGAATTAGCCTCAGAAACAGTGGTTCTGAACATGCTGCCAATAGCTCGCCTGGGAAACATCCAGAGAAGTCCAAGATAGTGTTTATTTTAGACTGGCTGCCACGAGCTGAAACGAATGCAGCCAAGAGCGAGCGTCTGTGACTTACAGTTCAAAAGTTATTCACATAAACATGGTTCTGAACTTTGCTGCCAGCCGCGAAAGCGAAAGCAACCAAGATCGAGCGTCTAGGATTTACTTGTGAATAGCTCGCCTGGAAAACATCCAGAGAAGTCAAAGACAGTGCAGCTATACTAATTGCCTGGCGCTGAGACGAATGCCGCCAAGATCAAGCGTCTAAGACTTACGGTTCAAGAATTAGCCTCAGAAACAGTGGGAAACAGTGCTTCTATACTAATTGCCAGGCGCTGAGACGAATGCCGCCAAGATCGAGCGTCTATGACTTACGGTTCAAGAATTAGCCTCAGAAACAGTGGTTCTGAACATGCTGCCAATAGCTCGCCTGGGAAACATCCAGAGAAGTCCAAGATAGTGTTTTTTAGACTGACTGCCACGAGCTGAAACGAATGCAGCCAAGAGCGAGCGTCTGTGACTTACGGTTCAAGAGTTATTCACAGAAACATGGTTCTGAACTTTGCTGCCAGCCGCGAAAGCGAAAGTAACCAAGATCGAGCGTCTAGGATTTACTTGTGAATAGCTCGCCTGGGAAACATCCAGAGAAGTCAAAGACAGTGCTTCTATACTAATTGCCAGGCGCTGAGACGAATGCCGCCAAGATCAAGCGTCTAAGACTTACGGTTCAAGAATTAGCCTCAGAAACAGTGGTTCTGAACATGCTGCCAATAGCTCGCCTGGGAAACATCCAGAGAAGTCCAAGATATTGTTTTTTAGACTGGCTGCCACGAGCTGAAACGCATGCAGCCAAGAGCGAGCGTCTGTGACTTACGGTTCAAGAGTTATTCACAGAAACATGGTTCTGAACTTTGCTGCCAGCCGCGAAAGCGAAAGTAACCAAGATCGAGCGTCTAGGATTTACTTGTGAATAGCTCGCCTGGGAAACTTTCAGATAAGTCAAAGACAGTGCTTCTATACTAATTGCCAGGCGCTGAGACGAATGCCGCCAAGATCAAGCGTCTAAGACTTACGGTTCAAGAATTAGCCTCAGAAACAGTGGGAAACAGTGCTTCTATACTAATTGCCAGGCGCTGAGACGAATGCCGCCAAGATGGAGCGTCTATGACTTACGGTTCAAGAATTAGCCTCAGAAACAGTGGTTTTGAACCGGCTGCCAATAGCTCGCCTGGGAAACATCCAGAGAAGTCCAAGATAGTGTTTTTTTAGACTGGCTGTCACGAGCTGAAACGAATGCAGCCAAGAGCGAGCGTCTGTGACTTACGGTTCAAGAGTTATTCACAGAAACATGGTTCTGAACTTTGCTGCCAGCCGCGAAAGCGAAAGTAACCAAGATCGAGCGTCTAGGATTTACTTGTGAATAGCTCGCCTGGGAAACTTTGAGATAAGTCAAAGACAGTGCTTCTATACTAATTGCCAGGCGCTGAGACGAATGCCGCCAAGATCAAGCGTCTAAGACTTACGGTTCAAGAATTAGCCTCAGAAACAGTGGGAAACAGTGCTTCTATACTAATTGCCAGGCGCTGAGACGAATGCCGCCAAGATCGAGCGTCTATGACTTACGGTTCAAGAATTAGCCTCAGAAACAGTGGTTTTGAACATGCTGCCAATAGCTCGCCTGGGAAACATCCAGAGAAGTCCAAGATAGTGTTTTTTTAGACTGGCTGCCACGAGCTGAAACGAATGCAGCCAAGAGCGAGCGTCTGTGACTTACGGTTCAAGAGTTATTCACAGAAACATGGTTCTGAACTTTGCTGCCAGCCGCGAAAGCGAAAGTAACCAAGATCGAGCGTCTAGGATTTACTTGTGAATAGCTCGCCTGGGAAACATCCAGAGAAGTCAAAGACAGTGCTTCTATACTAATTGCCAGGCGCTGAGACGAATGCCGCCAAGATCAAGCGTCTAAGACTTACGGTTCAAGAATTAGCCTCAGAAACAGTGGTTCTGAACATGCTGCCAATAGCTCGCCTGGGAAACATCCAGAGAAGTCCAAGATAGTGTTTATTTTAGACTGGCTGCCACGAGCTGAAACGAATGCAGCCAAGAGCGAGCGTCTGTGACTTACGGTTCAAAAGTTATTCACATAAACATGGTTCTGAACTTTGCTGCCAGCCGCGAAAGCGAAAGCAACCAAGATCGAGCGTCTAGGATTTACTTGTGAATAGCTCGCCTGGAAAACATCCAGAGAAGTCAAAGACAGTGCAGCTATACTAATTGCCAGGCGCTGAGACGAATGCCGCCAAGATCAAGCGTCTAAGACTTACGGTTCAAGAATTAGCCTCAGAAACAGTGGGAAACAGTGCTTCTATACTAATTGCCAGGCGCTAAAACGAATGCCGCCAAGATCGAGCGTCTATGACTTACGGTTCAAGAATTAGCCTCAGAAACAGTGGTTTTGAACATGCTGCCAATAGCTCGCCTGGGAAACATCCAGAGAAGTCCAAGATAGTGTTTTTTAGACTGGCTGCCACGAGCTGAAACGAATTCAGCCAAGAGCGAGCGTCTGTGACTTACGGTTCAAGAGTTATTCACAGAAACATGGTTCTGAACTTTGCTGCCAGCCGCGAAAGCGAAAGCAACCAAGATCGAGCGTCTAGGATTTACTTGTGAATAGCTCGCCTGGGAAACATCCAGAGAAGTCAAAGACAGTGCTTCTATACTAATTGCCAGGCGCTGAGACGAATGCCGCCAAGATCAAGCGTCTAAGACTTACGGTTCAAGAATTAGCCTCAGAAACAGTGGTTCTGAACATGCTGCCAATAGCTCGCCTGGGAAAAATCCAGAGAAGTCCAAGATAGTGTTTTTTTAGACTGGCTGCCACGAGCTGAAACGAATGCAGCCAAGAGCGAGCGTCTGTGACTTACGGTTCAAGAGTTATTCACAGAAACATGGTTCTGAACTTTGCTGCCAGCCGCGAAAGCGAAAGTAACCAAGATCGAGCGTCTAGGATTTACTTGTGAATAGCTCGCCTGGGAAACATCCAGAGAAGTCAAAGACAGTGCTTCTATACTAATTGCCAGGCGCTGAGACGAATGCCGCCAAGATCGAGCGTCTATGACTTACGGTTCAAGAATTAGCCTCAGAAACAGTGGTTCTGAACATGCTGCCAATAGCTCGCCTGGGAAACATCCAGAGAAGTCCAAGATAGTGTTTTTTTAGACTGGCTGCCACGAGATGAAACGCATGCAGCCAAGAGCGAGCGTCTGTGACTTACGGTTCAAGAGTTATTCACAGAAACATGGTTCTGAACTTTGCTGCCAGCCGCGAAAGCGAAAGTAACCAAGATCGAGCGTCTAGGATTTACTTGTGAATAGCTCGCCTGGGAAACTTTCAGATAAGTCAAAGACAGTGCTTCTATACTAATTGCCAGGCGCTGAGACGAATGCCGCCAAGATCAAGCGTCTAAGACTTACGGTTCAAGTATTAGCCTCAGAAACAGTGGGAAACAGTGCTTCTATACTAATTGCCAGGCGTTGAGACGAATGCCGCCAAGATCGAGCGTCTATGACTTACGGTTCAAGAATTAGCCTCAGAAACAGTGGTTTTTAACCGGCTGCCAATAGCTCGCCTGGGAAACATCCAGAGAAGTCCAAGATAGTGTTTTTTTAGACTGGCTGCCACGAGCTGAAACGAATGCAGCCAAGAGCGAGCGTCTGTGACTTACGGTTCAAGAGTTATTCACAGAAACATGGTTCTGAACTTTGCTGCCAGCCGCGAAAGCGAAAGTAACCAAGATCGATCGTCTAGGATTTACTTGTCAATAGCTCGCCTGGGAAACATCCAGAGAAGTCAAAGACAGTGCTTCTATACTAATTGCCAGGCGCTGAGACGAATGCCGCCAAGATCGAGCGTCTATGACTTACAGTTCAAGAATTAGCCTCAGAAACAGTGGGAAACAGTGCTTCTATACTAATTGCCAGGCGCTGAGACGAATGCCGCCAAGATCGAGCGTCTATGACTTACGGTTCAAGAATTAGCCTCAGAAACAGTGGTTCTGAAGATGCTGCCAATAGCTCGCCTGGGAAACATCCAGAGAAGTCCAAGATAGTGTTTTTTTAGACTGGCTGCCACGAGCTGAAACGAATGCAGCCAAGAGCGAGCGTCTGTGACTTACGGTTCAAGAGTTATTCACAGAAACATGGTTCTGAACTTTGCTGCCAGCCGCGAAAGCGAAAGTAACCAAGATCGAGCGTCTAGGATTTACTTGTGAATAGCTCGCCTGGAAAACATCCAGAGAAGTCAAAGACAGTGCAGCTATACTAATTGCCAGGCGCTGAGACGAATGCCGCCAAGATCAAGCGTCTAAGACTTACGGTTCAAGAATTAGCCTCAGAAACAGTGGGAAACAGTGCTTCTATACTAATTGCCAGGCGCTGAGACGAATGCCGCAAAGATCGAGCGACTATGACTTACGGTTCAAGAATTAGCCTCAGAAACAGTGGTTCTGAACATGCTGCCAATAGCTCGCCTGGGAAACATCCAGAGAAGTCCAAGATAGTGTTTTTTAGACTGACTGCCACGAGCTGAAACGAATGCAGCCAAGAGCGAGCGTCTGTGACTTACGGTTCAAGAGTTATTCACAGAAACATGGTTCTGAACTTTGCTGCCAGCCGCGAAAGCGAAAGCAACCAAGATCGAGCGTCTAGGATTTACTTGTGAATAGCTCGCCTGGGAAACTTTGAGATAAGTCAAAGACAGTGCTTCTACACTAATTGCCAGGCGCTGAGACGAATGCCGCCAAGATCAAGCGTCTAAGACTTACAGTTCAAGAATTAGCCTCAGAAACAGTGGGAAACAGTGCTTCTATACTAATTGCCAGGCGCTAAAACGAATGCCGCCAAGATCGAGCGTCTATGACTTACGGTTCAAGAATTAGCCTCAGAAACAGTGGTTTTGAACATGCTGCCAATAGCTCGCCTGGGAAACATCCAGAGAAGTCCAAGATAGTGTTTTTTAGACTGGCTGCCACGAGCTGAAACGAATGCAGCCAAGAGCGAGCGTCTGTGACTTACGGTTCAAGAGTTATTCACAGAAACATGGTTCTGAACTTTGCTGCCAGCCGCGAAAGCGAAAGTAACCAAGATCGACCGTCTAGGATTTACTTGTGAATAGCTCGCCTGGGAAACATCCAGAGAAGTCAAAGACAGTGCTTCTATACTAATTGCCAGGCGCTGAGACGAATGCCGCCAAGATCAAGCGTCTAAGACTTACGGTTCAAGAATTAGCCTCAGAAACAGTGGTTCTGAACATGCTGCCAATAGCTCGCCTGGGAAACATCCAGAGAAGTCCAAGATAGTGTTTTTTTAGACTGGCTGCCACGAGCTGAAACGAATGCAGCCAAGAGCGAGCGTCTGTGACTTACGGTTCAAGAGTTATTCACAGAAACATGGTTCTGAACTTTGCTGCCAGCCGCGAAAGCGAAAGTAACCAAGATCGAGCGTCTAGGATTTACTTGTGAATAGCTCGCCTGGGAAACATCCAGAGAAGTCAAAGACAGTGCTTCTATACTAATTGCCAGGCGCTGAGACGAATGCCGCCAAGATCGAGTGTCTATGACTTACGGTTCAAGAATTAGCCTCAGAAACAGTGGTTCTGAACATGCTGCCAATAGCTCGCCTGGGAAACATCCAGAGAAGTCCAAGATAGTGTTTTTTTAGACTGGCTGCCACGAGATGAAACGCATGCAGCCAAGAGCGAGCGTCTGTGACTTACGGTTCAAGAGTTATTCACAGAAACATGGTTCTGAACTTTGCTGCCAGCCGCGAAAGCGAAAGTAACCAAGATCGATCGTCTAGGATTTACTTGTCAATAGCTCGCCTGGGAAACATCCAGAGAAGTCAAAGACAGTGCTTCTATACTAATTGCCAGGCGCTGAGACGAATGCCGCCAAGATCGAGCGTCTATGACTTACGGTTCAAGAATTAGCCTCAGAAACAGTGGGAAACAGTGCTTCTATACTAATTGCCAGGCGCTGAGACGAATGCCGCCAAGATCGAGCGTCTATGACTTACGGTTCAAAAATTAGCCTCAGAAACAGTGGTTCTGAACATGCTGCCAATAGCTCGCCTGGGAAACATCCAGAGAAGTCCAAGATAGTGTTTTTTTAGACTGGCTGCCACGAGCTGAAACGAATGCAGCCAAGAGCGAGCGTCTGTGACTTACGGTTCAAGAGTTATTCACAGAAACATGGTTCTGAACTTTGCTGCCAGTCGCGAAAGCGAAAGTAACCATGATCGAGCGTCTAGGATTTACTTGTGAATAGCTCGCCTGGGAAACTTTGAGATAAGTCAAAGACAGTGCTTCTATACTAATTGAAAGGCGCTGAGACGAATGCCGCCAAGATCAAGCGTCTAAGACTTACGGTTCAAGAATTAGCCTCAGAAACAGTGGGAAACAGTGCTTCTATACTAATTGCCAGGCGCTGAGACGAATGCCGCCAAGATCGAGCGTCTATGACTTACGGTTCAAGAATTAGCCTCAGAAACAGTGGTTTTGAACATGCTGCCAATAGCTCGCCTGGGAAACATCCAGAGAAGTCCAAGATAGTGTTTTTTTAGACTGGCTGCCACGAGCTGAAACGAATGCAGCCAAGAGCGAGCGTCTGTGACTTACGGTTCAAGAGTTATTCACAGAAACATGGTTCTGAACTTTGCTGCCAGCCGCGAAAGCGAAAGTAACCAAGATCGAGCGTCTAGGATTTACTTGTGAATAGCTCGCCTGGGAAACATCCAGAGAAGTCAAAGACAGTGCTTCTATACTAATTGCCAGGCGCTGAGACGAATGCCGCCAAGATCAAGCGTCTAAGACTTACGGTTCAAGAATTAGCCTCAGAAACAGTGGTTCTGAACATGCTGCCAATAGCTCGCCTGGGAAACATCCAGAGAAGTCCAAGATATTGTTTTTTAGACTGGCTGCCACGAGCTGAAACGCATGCAGCCAAGAGCGAGCGTCTGTGACTTACGGTTCAAGAGTTATTCACAGAAACATGGTTCTGAACTTTGCTGCCAGCCGCGAAAGCGAAAGTAACCAAGATCGAGCGTCTAGGATTTACTTGTGAATAGCTCGCCTGGGAAACTTTCAGATAAGTCAAAGACAGTGCTTCTATACTAATTGCCAGGCGCTGAGACGAATGCCGCCAAGATCAAGCGTCTAAGACTTACGGTTCAAGAATTAGCCTCAGAAACAGTGGGAAACAGTGCTTCTATACTAATTGCCAGGCGCTGAGACGAATGCCGCCAAGATGGAGCGTCTATGACTTACGGTTCAAGAATTAGCCTCAGAAACAGTGGTTTTGAACCGGCTGCCAATAGCTCGCCTGGGAAACATCCAGAGAAGTCCAAGATAGTGTTTTTTTAGACTGGCTGTCACGAGCTGAAACGAATGCAGCCAAGAGCGAGCGTCTGTGACTTACGGTTCAAGAGTTATTCACAGAAACATGGTTCTGAACTTTGCTGCCAGCCGCGAAAGCGAAAGTAACCAAGATCGAGCGTCTAGGATTTACTTGTGAATAGCTCGCCTGGGAAACTTTGAGATAAGTCAAAGACAGTGCTTCTATACTAATTGCCAGGCGCTGAGACGAATGCCGCCAAGATCAAGCGTCTAAGACTTACGGTTCAAGAATTAGCCTCAGAAACAGTGGGAAACAGTGCTTCTATACTAATTGCCAGGCGCTGAGACGAATGCCGCCAAGATCGAGCGTCTATGACTTACGGTTCAAGAATTAGCCTCAGAAACAGTGGTTTTGAACATGCTGCCAATAGCTCGCCTGGGAAACATCCAGAGAAGTCCAAGATAGTGTTTTTTTAGACTGGCTGCCACGAGCTGAAACGAATGCAGCCAAGAGCGAGCGTCTGTGACTTACGGTTCAAGAGTTATTCACAGAAACATGGTTCTGAACTTTGCTGCCAGCCGCGAAAGCGAAAGTAACCCAAGATCGAGCGTCTAGGATTTACTTGTGAATAGCTCGCCTGGGAAACATCCAGAGAAGTCAAAGACAGTGCTTCTATACTAATTGCCAGGCGCTGAGACGAATGCCGCCAAGATCAAGCGTCTAAGACTTACGGTTCAAGAATTAGCCTCAGAAACAGTGGTTCTGAACATGCTGCCAATAGCTCGCCTGGGAAACATCCAGAGAAGTCCAAGATAGTGTTTATTTTAGACTGGCTGCCACGAGCTGAAACGAATGCAGCCAAGAGCGAGCGTCTGTGACTTACGGTTCAAAAGTTATTCACATAAACATGGTTCTGAACTTTGCTGCCAGCCGCGAAAGCGAAAGCAACCAAGATCGAGCGTCTAGGATTTACTTGTGAATAGCTCGCCTGGAAAACATCCAGAGAAGTCAAAGACAGTGCAGCTATACTAATTGCCAGGCGCTGAGACGAATGCCGCCAAGATCAAGCGTCTAAGACTTACGGTTCAAGAATTAGCCTCAGAAACAGTGGGAAACAGTGCTTCTATACTAATTGCCAGGCGCTAAAACGAATGCCGCCAAGATCGAGCGTCTATGACTTACGGTTCAAGAATTAGCCTCAGAAACAGTGGTTTTGAACATGCTGCCAATAGCTCGCCTGGGAAACATCCAGAGAAGTCCAAGATAGTGTTTTTTAGACTGGCTGCCACGAGCTGAAACGAATTCAGCCAAGAGCGAGCGTCTGTGACTTACGGTTCAAGAGTTATTCACAGAAACATGGTTCTGAACTTTGCTGCCAGCCGCGAAAGCGAAAGCAACCAAGATCGAGCGTCTAGGATTTACTTGTGAATAGCTCGCCTGGGAAACATCCAGAGAAGTCAAAGACAGTGCTTCTATACTAATTGCCAGGCGCTGAGACGAATGCCGCCAAGATCAAGCGTCTAAGACTTACGGTTCAAGAATTAGCCTCAGAAACAGTGGTTCTGAACATGCTGCCAATAGCTCGCCTGGGAAAAATCCAGAGAAGTCCAAGATAGTGTTTTTTTAGACTGGCTGCCACGAGCTGAAACGAATGCAGCCAAGAGCGAGCGTCTGTGACTTACGGTTCAAGAGTTATTCACAGAAACATGGTTCTGAACTTTGCTGCCAGCCGCGAAAGCGAAAGTAACCAAGATCGAGCGTCTAGGATTTACTTGTGAATAGCTCGCCTGGGAAACATCCAGAGAAGTCAAAGACAGTGCTTCTATACTAATTGCCAGGCGCTGAGACGAATGCCGCCAAGATCGAGCGTCTATGACTTACGGTTCAAGAATTAGCCTCAGAAACAGTGGTTCTGAACATGCTGCCAATAGCTCGCCTGGGAAACATCCAGAGAAGTCCAAGATAGTGTTTTTTTAGACTGGCTGCCACGAGATGAAACGCATGCAGCCAAGAGCGAGCGTCTGTGACTTACGGTTCAAGAGTTATTCACAGAAACATGGTTCTGAACTTTGCTGCCAGCCGCGAAAGCGAAAGTAACCAAGATCGAGCGTCTAGGATTTACTTGTGAATAGCTCGCCTGGGAAACTTTCAGATAAGTCAAAGACAGTGCTTCTATACTAATTGCCAGGCGCTGAGACGAATGCCGCCAAGATCAAGCGTCTAAGACTTACGGTTCAAGTATTAGCCTCAGAAACAGTGGGAAACAGTGCTTCTATACTAATTGCCAGGCGTTGAGACGAATGCCGCCAAGATCGAGCGTCTATGACTTACGGTTCAAGAATTAGCCTCAGAAACAGTGGTTTTTAACCGGCTGCCAATAGCTCGCCTGGGAAACATCCAGAGAAGTCCAAGATAGTGTTTTTTTAGACTGGCTGCCACGAGCTGAAACGAATGCAGCCAAGAGCGAGCGTCTGTGACTTACGGTTCAAGAGTTATTCACAGAAACATGGTTCTGAACTTTGCTGCCAGCCGCGAAAGCGAAAGTAACCAAGATCGAGCGTCTAGGATTTACTTGTGAATAGCTCGCCTGGAAAACATCCAGAGAAGTCAAAGACAGTGCAGCTATACTAATTGCCAGGCGCTGAGACGAATGCCGCCAAGATCAAGCGTCTAAGACTTACGGTTCAAGAATTAGCCTCAGAAACAGTGGGAAACAGTGCTTCTATACTAATTGCCAGGCGCTGAGACGAATGCCGCAAAGATCGAGCGACTATGACTTACGGTTCAAGAATTAGCCTCAGAAACAGTGGTTCTGAACATGCTGCCAATAGCTCGCCTGGGAAACATCCAGAGAAGTCCAAGATAGTGTTTTTTAGACTGACTGCCACGAGCTGAAACGAATGCAGCCAAGAGCGAGCGTCTGTGACTTACGGTTCAAGAGTTATTCACAGAAACATGGTTCTGAACTTTGCTGCCAGCCGCGAAAGCGAAAGTAACCAAGATTCAGCGTCTAGGATTTACTTGTGAATAGCTCGCCTGGGAAACATCCAGAGAAGTCAAAGACAGTGCTTCTATACTAATTGCCAGGCGCTGAGACGAATGCCGCCAAGATCAAGCGTCTAAGACTTACGGTTCAAGAATTAGCCTCAGAAACAGTGGTTCTGAACATGCTGCCAATAGCTCGCCTGGGAAACATCCAGAGAAGTCCAAGATAGTGTTTTTTAGACTGGCTGCCACGAGCTGAAACGAATGCAGCCAAGAGCGAGCGTCTGTGACTTACGGTTCAAGAGTTATTCACAGAAACATGGTTCTGAACTTTGCTGCCAGCCGCGAAAGCGAAAGCAACCAAGATCGAGCGTCTAGGATTTACTTGTGAATAGCTCGCCTGGGAAACTTTGAGATAAGTCAAAGACAGTGCTTCTACACTAATTGCCAGGCGCTGAGACGAATGCCGCCAAGATCAAGCGTCTAAGACTTACAGTTCAAGAATTAGCCTCAGAAACAGTGGGAAACAGTGCTTCTATACTAATTGCCAGGCGCTAAAACGAATGCCGCCAAGATCGAGCGTCTATGACTTACGGTTCAAGAATTAGCCTCAGAAACAGTGGTTTTGAACATGCTGCCAATAGCTCGCCTGGGAAACATCCAGAGAAGTCCAAGATAGTGTTTTTTAGACTGGCTGCCACGAGCTGAAACGAATGCAGCCAAGAGCGAGCGTCTGTGACTTACGGTTCAAGAGTTATTCACAGAAACATGGTTCTGAACTTTGCTGCCAGCCGCGAAAGCGAAAGTAACCAAGATCGACCGTCTAGGATTTACTTGTGAATAGCTCGCCTGGGAAACATCCAGAGAAGTCAAAGACAGTGCTTCTATACTAATTGCCAGGCGCTGAGACGAATGCCGCCAAGATCAAGCGTCTAAGACTTACGGTTCAAGAATTAGCCTCAGAAACAGTGGTTCTGAACATGCTGCCAATAGCTCGCCTGGGAAACATCCAGAGAAGTCCAAGATAGTGTTTTTTTAGACTGGCTGCCACGAGCTGAAACGAATGCAGCCAAGAGCGAGCGTCTGTGACTTACGGTTCAAGAGTTATTCACAGAAACATGGTTCTGAACTTTGCTGCCAGCCGCGAAAGCGAAAGTAACCAAGATCGAGCGTCTAGGATTTACTTGTGAATAGCTCGCCTGGGAAACATCCAGAGAAGTCAAAGACAGTGCTTCTATACTAATTGCCAGGCGCTGAGACGAATGCCGCCAAGATCGAGTGTCTATGACTTACGGTTCAAGAATTAGCCTCAGAAACAGTGGTTCTGAACATGCTGCCAATAGCTCGCCTGGGAAACATCCAGAGAAGTCCAAGATAGTGTTTTTTTAGACTGGCTGCCACGAGATGAAACGCATGCAGCCAAGAGCGAGCGTCTGTGACTTACGGTTCAAGAGTTATTCACAGAAACATGGTTCTGAACTTTGCTGCCAGCCGCGAAAGCGAAAGTAACCAAGATCGATCGTCTAGGATTTACTTGTCAATAGCTCGCCTGGGAAACATCCAGAGAAGTCAAAGACAGTGCTTCTATACTAATTGCCAGGCGCTGAGACGAATGCCGCCAAGATCGAGCGTCTATGACTTACGGTTCAAGAATTAGCCTCAGAAACAGTGGGAAACAGTGCTTCTATACTAATTGCCAGGCGCTGAGACGAATGCCGCCAAGATCGAGCGTCTATGACTTACGGTTCAAAAATTAGCCTCAGAAACAGTGGTTCTGAACATGCTGCCAATAGCTCGCCTGGGAAACATCCAGAGAAGTCCAAGATAGTGTTTTTTTAGACTGGCTGCCACGAGCTGAAACGAATGCAGCCAAGAGCGAGCGTCTGTGACTTACGGTTCAAGAGTTATTCACAGAAACATGGTTCTGAACTTTGCTGCCAGTCGCGAAAGCGAAAGTAACCATGATCGAGCGTCTAGGATTTACTTGTGAATAGCTCGCCTGGGAAACTTTGAGATAAGTCAAAGACAGTGCTTCTATACTAATTGAAAGGCGCTGAGACGAATGCCGCCAAGATCAAGCGTCTAAGACTTACGGTTCAAGAATTAGCCTCAGAAACAGTGGGAAACAGTGCTTCTATACTAATTGCCAGGCGCTGAGACGAATGCCGCCAAGATCGAGCGTCTATGACTTACGGTTCAAGAATTAGCCTCAGAAACAGTGGTTTTGAACATGCTGCCAATAGCTCGCCTGGGAAACATCCAGAGAAGTCCAAGATAGTGTTTTTTTAGACTGGCTGCCACGAGCTGAAACGAATGCAGCCAAGAGCGAGCGTCTGTGACTTACGGTTCAAGAGTTATTCACAGAAACATGGTTCTGAACTTTGCTGCCAGCCGCGAAGGCGAAAGTAACCAAGATCGAGCGTCTAGGATTTACTTGTGAATAGCTCGCCTGGGAAACATCCAGAGAAGTCAAAGACAGTGCTTCTATACTAATTGCCAGGCGCTGAGACGAATGCCGCCAAGATCAAGCGTCTAAGACTTACGGTTCAAGAATTAGCCTCAGAAACAGTGGTTCTGAACATGCTGCCAATAGCTCGCCTGGGAAACATCCAGAGAAGTCCAAGATAGTGTTTATTTTAGACTGGCTGCCACGAGCTGAAACGAATGCAGCCAAGAGCGAGCGTCTGTGACTTACGGTTCAAAAGTTATTCACATAAACATGGTTCTGAACTTTGCTGCCAGCCGCGAAAGCGAAAGCAACCAAGATCGAGCGTCTAGGATTTACTTGTGAATAGCTCGCCTGGAAAACATCCAGAGAAGTCAAAGACAGTGCAGCTATACTAATTGCCAGGCGCTGAGACGAATGCCGCCAAGATCAAGCGTCTAAGACTTACGGTTCAAGAATTAGCCTCAGAAACAGTGGGAAACAGTGCTTCTATACTAATTGCCAGGCGCTGAGACGAATGCCGCCAAGATCGAGCGTCTATGACTTACGGTTCAAGAATTAGCCTCAGAAACAGTGGTTCTGAACATGCTGCCAATAGCTCGCCTGGGAAAAAATCCAGAGAAGTCCAAGATAGTGTTTTTTAGACTGACTGCCACGAGCTGAAACGAATGCAGCCAAGAGCGAGCGTCTGTGACTTACGGTTCAAGAGTTATTCACAGAAACATGGTTCTGAACTTTGCTGCCAGCCGCGAAAGCGAAAGTAACCAAGATCGAGCGTCTAGGATTTACTTGTGAATAGCTCGCCTGGGAAACATCCAGAGAAGTCAAAGACAGTGCTTCTATACTAATTGCCAGGCGCTGAGACGAATGCCGCCAAGATCAAGCGTCTAAGACTTACGGTTCAAGAATTAGCCTCAGAAACAGTGGTTCTGAACATGCTGCCAATAGCTCGCCTGGGAAACATCCAGAGAAGTCCAAGATAGTGTTTTTTAGACTGGCTGCCACGAGCTGAAACGAATGCAGCCAAGAGCGAGCGTCTGTGACTTACGGTTCAAGAGTTATTCACAGAAACATGGTTCTGAACTTTGCTGCCAGCCGCGAAAGCGAAAGTAACCAAGATCGAGCGTCTAGGATTTACTTGTGAATAGCTCGCCTGGGAAACTTTGAGATAAGTCAAAGACAGTGCTTCTACACTAATTGCCAGGCGCTGAGACGAATGCCGCCAAGATCAAGCGTCTAAGACTTACGGTTCAAGAATTAGCCTCAGAAACAGTGGGAAACAGTGCTTCTATACTAATTGCCAGGCGCTAAAACGAATGCCGCCAAGATCGAGCGTCTATGACTTACGGTTCAAGAATTAGCCTCAGAAACAGTGGTTTTGAACATGCTGCCAATAGCTCGCCTGGGAAACATCCAGAGAAGTCCAAGATAGTGTTTTTTAGACTGGCTGCCACGAGCTGAAACGAATGCAGCCAAGAGCGAGCGTCTGTGACTTACGGTTCCAGAGTTATTCACAGAAACATGGTTCTGAACTTTGCTGCCAGCCGCGAAAGCGAAAATAACCAAGATCGAGCGTCTAGGATTTACTTGTCAATAGCTCGCCTGGGAAACATCCAGAGAAGTCAAAGACAGTGCTTCTATACTAATTGCCAGGCGCTGAGACGAATGCCGCCAAGATCGAGCGTCTATGACTTACGGTTCAAGAATTAGCCTCAGAAACAGTGGTTCTGAACATGCTGCCAATAGCTCGCCTGGGAAACATCCAGAGAAGTCCAAGATAGTGTTTTTTAGACTGGCTGCCACGAGCTGAAACGAATGCAGCCAAGAGCGAGCGTCTGTCACTTACGGTTCAAGAGTTATTCACAGAAACATGGTTCTGAACTTTGCTGCCAGCCGCGAAAGCGAAAATAACCAAGATCGAGCGTCTAGGATTTACTTGTCAATAGCTCGCCTGGGAAACATCCAGAGAAGTCAAATACAGTGCTTCTATACTAATTGCCAGGCGCTGAGACGAATGCCGCCAAGATCGAGCGTCTATGACTTACGGTTCAAGAATTAGCCTCAGAAACAGTGGGAAACAGTGCTTCTATACTAATTGCCAGGCGCTGAGACGAATGCCGCCAAGATCGAGCGTCTATGACTTACGGTTCAAGAATTAGCCTCAGAAACAGTGGTTCTGAACATGCTGCCAATAGCTCGCCTGGGAAACATCCAGAGAAGTCCAAGATAGTGTTTTTTTAGACTGGCTGCCACGAGCTGAAACGCATGCAGCCAAGAGCGAGCGTCTGTGACTTACGGTTCAAGAGTTATTCACAGAAACATGGTTCTGAACTTTGCTGCCAGCCACGAAAGCGAAAGTAACCAAGATCGAGCGTCTAGGATTTACTTGTGAATAGCTCGCCTGGGAAACTTTCAGATAAGTCAAAGACAGTGCTTCTATACTAATTGCCAGGCGCTGAGACGAATGCCGCCAAGATCAAGCGTCTAAGACTTACGGTTCAAGAATTAGCCTCAGAAACAGTGGGAAACAGTGCTTCTATACTAATTGCCAGGCGCTGAGACGAATGCCGCCAAGATCGAGCGTCTATGACTTACGGTTCAAGAATTAGCCTCAGAAACAGTGGTTTTGAACCGGCTACCAATAGCTCGCCTGGGAAACATCCAGAGAAGTCCAAGATAGTGTTTTTTAGACTGGCTGCCACGAGCTGAAACGAATGCAGCCAAGAGCGAGCGTCTGTGACTTACGGTTCCAGAGTTATTCACAGAAACATGGTTCTGAACTTTGCTGCCAGCCGCGAAAGCGAAAATAACCAAGATCGAGCGTCTAGGATTTACTTGTCAATAGCTCGCCTGGGAAACATCCAGAGAAGTCAAAGACAGTGCTTCTATACTAATTGCCAGGCGCTGAGACGAATGCCGCCAAGATCGAGCGTCTATGACTTACGGTTCAAGAATTAGCCTCAGAAACAGTGGGAAACAGTGCTTCTATACTAATTGCCAGGCGCTGAGACGAATGCCAACAAGATCGAGCGTCTATGACTTACGGTTCAAGAATTAGCCTCAGAAACAGTGGTTCTGAACATGCTGCCAATAGCTCGCCTGGGAAACATCCAGAGAAGTCCAAGATAGTGTTTTTTTAGACTGGCTGCCACGAGCTGAAACGAATGCAGCCAAGAGCGAGCGTCTGTGACTTACGGTTCAAGAGTTATTCACAGAAACATGGTTCTGAACTTTGCTGCCAGCCGCGAAAGCGAAAGTAACCAAGATCGAGCGTCTATGACTTACGGTTCAAGAATTAGCCTCAGAAACAGTGGGAAACAGTGCTTCTATACTAATTGCCAGGCGCTGAGACGAATGCCGCCAAGATCGAGCGTCTATGACTTACGGTTCAAGAATTAGCCTCAGAAACAGTGGTTCTGAACATGCTGCCAATAGCTCGCCTGGGAAACATCCAGAGAAGTCCAAGATAGTGTTTTTTTAGACTGGCTGCCACGAGCTGAAACGAATGCAGCCAAGAGCGAGCGTCTGTGACTTACGGTTCAAGAGTTATTCACAGAAACATGGTTCTGAACTTTGCTGGCAGCCGCGAAAGCGAAAGTAACCAAGATCGAGCGTCTATGACTTACGGTTCAAGAATTAGCCTCAGAAACAGTGGGAAACAGTGCTTCTATACTAATTGCCAGGCGCTGAGACGAATGCCGCCAAGATCGAGCGTCTATGACTTACGGTTCAAGAATTAGCCTCAGAAACAGTGGTTCTGAACATGCTGCCAATAGCTCGCCTGGGAAACATCCAGAGAAGTCCAAGATAGTGTTTTTTTAGACTGGCTGCCACGAGCTGAAACGCATGCAGCCAAGAGCGAGCGTCTGTGACTTACGGTTCAAGAGTTATTCACAGAAACATGGTTCTGAACTTTGCTGCCAGCCGCGAAAGCGAAAGTAACCAAGATCGAGCGTTTAGGATTTACTTGTGAATAGCTCGCCTGGGAAACTTTCAGATAAGTCAAAGACAGTGCTTCTATACTAATTGCCAGGCGCTGAGACGAATGCCGCCAAGATCAAGCGTCTAAGACTTACGGTTCAAGAATTAGCCTCAGAAACAGTGGGAAACAGTGCTTCTATACTAATTGCCAGGCGCTGAGACGAATGCCGCCAAGATCGAGCGTCTATGATTTACGGTTCAAGAATTAGCCTCAGAAACAGTGGTTTTGAACCGGCTACCAATAGCTCGCCTGGGAAACATCCAGAGAAGTCCAAGATAGTGTTTTTTTAGACTGGCTGCCACGAGATGAAACGAATGCAGCCAAGAGCGAGCGTCTGTGACTTACGGTTCAAGAGTTATTCACAGAAACATGGTTCTGAACTTTGCTGCCAGCCGCGAAAGCGAAAGTAACCAAGATCGAGCGTCTAGGATTTACTTGTGAAAAGCTCGCCTGGGAAACTTTCAGATAAGTCAAAGACAGTGCTTCTATACTAATTGCCAGGCGCTGAGACGAATGCCGCCAAGATCAAGCGTCTAAGACTTACGGTTCAAGAATTAGCCTCAGAAACAGTGGGAAACAGTGCTTCTATACTAATTGCCAGGCGCTGAGACGAATGCCGCCAAGATCGAGCGTCTATGACTTACGGTTCAAGAATTAGCCTCAGAAACAGTGGTTTTGAACCGGCTACCAATAGCTCGCCTGGGAAACATCCAGAGAAGTCCAAGATAGTGTTTTTTTAGACTGGCTGCCACGAGCTGAAACGAATGCAGCCAAGAGCGAGCGTCTGTGACTTACGGTTCCAGAGTTATTCACAGAAACATGGTTCTGAACTTTGCTGCCAGCCGCGAAAGCGAAAATAACCAAGATCGAGCGTCTAGGATTTACTTGTCAATAGCTCGCCTGGGAAACATCCAGAGAAGTCAAAGACAGTGCTTCTATACTAATTGCCAGGCGCTGAGACGAATGCCGCCAAGATCGAGCGTCTATGACTTACGGTTCAAGAATTAGCCTCAGAAACAGTGGGAAACAGTGCTTCTATACTAATTGCCAGGCGCTGAGACGAATGCCAAGATCGAGCGTCTATGACTTACGGTTCAAGAATTAGCCTCAGAAACAGTGGTTCTGAACATGCTGCCAATAGCTCGCCTGGGAAACATCCAGAGAAGTCCAAGATAGTGTTTTTTTAGACTGGCTGCCACGAGCTGAAACGAATGCAGCCAAGAGCGAGCGTCTGTGACTTACGGTTCAAGAGTTATTCACAGAAACATGGTTCTGAACTTTGCTGCCAGCCGCGAAAGCGAAAGTAACCAAGATCGAGCGTCTATGACTTACGGTTCAAGAATTAGCCTCAGAAACAGTGGGAAACAGTGCTTCTATACTAATTGCCAGGCGCTGAGACGAATGCCGCCAAGATCGAGCGTCTATGACTTACGGTTCAAGAATTAGCCTCAGAAACAGTGGTTCTGAACATGCTGCCAATAGCTCGCCTGGGAAACATCCAGAGAAGTCCAAGATAGTGTTTTTTTAGACTGGCTGCCACGATCTGAAACGCATGCAGCCAAGAGCGAGCGTCTGTGACTTACGGTTCAAGAGTTATTCACAGAAACATGGTTCTGAACTTTGCTGCCAGCCGCGAAAGCGAAAGTAACCAAGATCGAGCGTCTAGGATTTACTTGTGAATAGCTCGCCTGGGAAACTTTCAGATAAGTCAAAGACAGTGCTTCTATACTAATTGCCAGGCGCTGAGACGAATGCCGCCAAGATCAAGCGTCTAAGACTTACGGTTCAAGAATTAGCCTCAGAAACAGTGGGAAACAGTGCTTCTATACTAATTGCCAGGCGCTGAGACGAATGCCGCCAAGATCGAGCGTCTATGACTTACGGTTCAAGAATTAGCCTCAGAAACAGTGGTTTTGAACCGGCTACCAATAGCTCGCCTGGGAAACATCCAGAGAAGTCCAAGATAGTGTTTTTTAGACTGGCTGCCACGAGCTGAAACGAATGCAGCCAAGAGCGAGCGTCTGTGACTTACGGTTCCAGAGTTATTCACAGAAACATGGTTCTGAACTTTGCTGCCAGCCGCGAAAGCGAAAATAACCAAGATCGAGCGTCTAGGATTTACTTGTCAATAGCTCGCCTGGGAAACATCCAGAGAAGTCAAAGACAGTGCTTCCATACTAATTGCAAGGCGCTGAGACGAATGCCGCCAAGATCGAGCGTCTATGACTTACGGTTCAAGAATTAGCCTCAGAAACAGTGGGAAACAGTGCTTCTATACTAATTGCCAGGCGCTGAGACGAATGCCAACAAGATCGAGCGTCTATGACTTACGGTTCAAGAATTAGCCTCAGAAACAGTGGTTCTGAACATGCTGCCAATAGCTCGCCTGGGAAACATCCAGAGAAGTCCAAGATAGTGTTTTTTTAGACTGGCTGCCACGAGCTGAAACGAATGCAGCCAAGAGCGAGCGTCTGTGACTTACGGTTCAAGAGTTATTCACAGAAACATGGTTCTGAACTTTGCTGCCAGCCGCGAAAGCGAAAGTAACCAAGATCGAGCGTCTATGACTTACGGTTCAAGAATTAGCCTCAGAAACAGTGGGAAACAGTGCTTCTATACTAATTGCCAGGCGCTGAGACGAATGCCGCCAAGATCGAGCGTCTATGACTTACGGTTCAAGAATTAGCCTCAGAAACAGTGGTTCTGATCATGCTGCCAATAGCTCGCCTGGGAAACATCCAGAGAAGTCCAAGATAGTGTTTTTTTAGACTGGCTGCCACGAGCTGAAACGCATGCAGCCAAGAGCGAGCGTCTGTGACTTACGGTTCAAGAGTTATTCACAGAAAAATGGTTCTGAACTTTGCTGCCAGCCGCGAAAGCGAAAGTAACCAAGATCGAGCGTCTAGGATTTACTTGTGAATAGCTCGCCTGGGAAACTTTCAGATAAGTCAAAGACAGTGCTTCTATACTAATTGCCAGGCGCTGAGACGAATGCCGCCAAGATCAAGCGTCTAAGACTTACGGTTCAAGAATTAGCCTCAGAAACAGTGGGAAACAGTGCTTCTATACTAATTGCCAGGCGCTGAGACGAATGCCGCCAAGATCGAGCGTCTATGATTTACGGTTCAAGAATTAGCCTCAGAAACAGTGGTTTTGAACCGGCTACCAATAGCTCGCTTGGGAAACATCCAGAGAAGTCCAAGATAGTGTTTTTTTAGACTGGCTGCCACGAGCTGAAACGAATGCAGCCAAGAGCGAGCGTCTGAGACTTACGGTTCAAGAGTTATTCACAGAAACATGGTTCTGAACTTTGCTGCCAGCCGCGAAAGCGAAAGTAACCAAGATCGAGCGTCTAGGATTTACTTGTGAATAGCTCGCCTGGGAAACTTTCAGATAAGTCAGACAGTGCTTCTATACTAATTGCCAGGCGCTGAGACGAATGCCGCCAAGATCAAGCGTCTAAGACTTACGGTTCAAGAATTAGCCTCAGAAACAGTGGGAAACAGTGCTCCTATACTAATTGCCAGGCGCTGAGACGAATGCCGCCAAGATCGAGCGTCTATGACTTACGGTTCAAGAATTAGCCTCAGAAACAGTGGTTTTGAACCGGCTACCAATAGCTCGCCTGGGAAACATCCAGAGAAGTCCAAGATAGTGTTTTTTAGACTGGCTGCCACGAGCTGAAACGAATGCAGCCAAGAGCGAGCGTCTGTGACTTACGGTTCCAGAGTTATTCACAGAAACATGGTTCTGAACTTTGCTGCCAGCCGCGAAAGCGAAAATAACCAAGATCGAGCGTCTAGGATTTACTTGTCAATAGCTCGCCTGGGAAACATCCAGAGAAGTCAAAGACAGTGCTTCTATACTAATTGCCAGGCGCTGAGACGAATGCCGCCAAGATCGAGCGTCTATGACTTACGGTTCAAGAATTAGCCTCAGAAACAGTGGGAAACAGTGCTTCTATACTAATTGCCAGGCGCTGAGACGAATGCCAACAAGATCGAGCGTCTATGACTTACGGTTCAAGAATTAGCCTCAGAAACAGTGGTTCTGAACATGCTGCCAATAGCTCGCCTGGGAAACATCCAGTGAAGTCCAAGATAGTGTTTTTTTAGACTGGCTGCCACGAGCTGAAACGAATGCAGCCAAGAGCGAGCGTCTGTGACTTACGGTTCAAGAGTTATTCACAGAAACATGGTTCTGAACTTTGCTGCCAGCCGCGAAAGCGAAAGTAACCAAGATCGAGCGTCTATGACTTACGGTTCAAGAATTAGCCTCAGAAACAGTGGGAAACAGTGCTTCTATACTAATTGCCAGGCGCTGAGACGAATGCCGCCAAGATCGAGCGTCTATGACTTACGGTTCAAGAATTAGCCTCAGAAACAGTGGTTCTGAACATGCTGCCAATAGCTCGCCTGGGAAACATCCAGAGAAGTCCAAGATAGTGTTTTTTTAGACTGGCTGCCACGAGCTGAAACGCATGCAGCCAAGAGCGAGCGTCTGTGACTTACGGTTCAAGAGTTATTCACAGAAACATGGTTCTGAACTTTGCTGCCAGCCGCGAAAGCGAAAGTAACCAAGATCGAGCGTCTAGGATTTACTTGTGAATAGCTCGCCTGGGAAACTTTCAGATAAGTCAAAGACAGTGCTTCTATACTAATTGCCAGGCGCTGAGACGAATGCCGCCAAGATCAAGCGTCTAAGACTTACGGTTCAAGAATTAGCCTCAGAAACAGTGGGAAACAGTGCTTCTATACTAATTGCCAGGCGCTGAGACGAATGCCGCCAAGATCGAGCGTCTATGACTTACGGTTCAAGAATTAGCCTCAGAAACAGTGGTTTTGAACCGGCTACCAATAGCTCGCCTGGGAAACATCCAGAGAAGTCCAAGATAGTGTTTTTTTAGACTGGCTGCCACGAGCTGAAACGAATGCAGCCAAGAGCGAGCGTCTGTGACTTACGGTTCCAGAGTTATTCACAGAAACATGGTTCTGAACTTTGCTGCCAGCCGCGAAAGCGAAAATAACCAAGATCGAGCGTCTAGGATTTACTTGTCAATAGCTCGCCTGGGAAACATCCAGAGAAGTCAAAGACAGTGCTTCTATACTAATTGCCAGGCGCTGAGACGAATGCCGCCAAGATCGAGCGTCTATGACTTACGGTTCAAGAATTAGCCTCAGAAACAGTGGGAAACAGTGCTTCTATACTAATTGCCAGGCGCTGAGACGAATGCCGCCAAGATCAAGCGTCTATGACTTACGGTTCAAGAATTAGCCTCAGAAACAGTGGTTTTGAACATGCTGCTAATAGCTCGCCTGGGAAACATCCAGAGAAGTCCAATATAGTGTTTTTTAGCATGGCTGCCACGAGCTGAAACGAATGCAACCAAGAGCGAGCGTCTGTGACTTACGGTTCAAGAGTTATTCACAGAAACATGGTTCTGAACTTTGCTGCCAGCCGCGAAAGCGAAAGTAACCAAGATCGAGCGTCTAGGATTTACTTGTGAATAGCTCGCCTGGGAAACATCCAGAGAAGTCAAAGACAGTGCTTCTATACTAATTGCCAGGCGCTGAGACGAATGCCGCCAAGATCAAGCGTCTATGACTTACGGTTCAAGAATTAGCCTCAGAAACAGTGGGAAACAGTGCTTCTATACTAATTGCCAGGCGCTGAGACGAATGCCGCCAAGATTGAGCGTCTATGACTTACGGTTCAAGAATTAGCCTCAGAAACAGTGGTTCTGAACATGCTGCCAATAGCTCGCCTGGGAAACATCCAGAGAAGTCCAAGATAGTGTTTTTTTAGACTGGCTGCCACGAGCTGAAACGAATGCAGCCAAGAGCGAGCGTCTGTGACTTACGGTTCAAGAGTTATTCACAGAAACATGGTTCTGAACTTTGCTGCCAGCCGCGAAAGCGAAAGTAACCAAGATCGAGCGTCTATGACTTACGGTTCAAGAATTAGCCTCAGAAACAGTGGGAAACAGTGCTTCTATACTAATTGCCAGGCGCTGAGACGAATGCCGCCAAGATCGAGCGTCTATGACTTACGGTTCAAGAATTAGCCTCAGAAACAGTGGTTCTGATCATGCTGCCAATAGCTCGCCTGGGAAACATCCAGAGAAGTCCAAGATAGTGTTTTTTTTAGACTGGCTGCCACGAGCTGAAACGCATGCAGCCAAGAGCGAGCGTCTGTGACTTACGGTTCAAGAGTTATTCACAGAAAAATGGTTCTGAACTTTGCTGCCAGCCGCGAAAGCGAAAGTAACCAAGATCGAGCGTCTAGGATTTACTTGTGAATAGCTCGCCTGGGAAACTTTCAGATAAGTCAAAGACAGTGCTTCTATACTAATTGCCAGGCGCTGAGACGAATGCCGCCAAGATCAAGCGTCTAAGACTTACGGTTCAAGAATTAGCCTCAGAAACAGTGGGAAACAGTGCTTCTATACTAATTGCCAGGCGCTGAGACGAATGCCGCCAAGATCGAGCGTCTATGATTTACGGTTCAAGAATTAGCCTCAGAAACAGTGGTTTTGAACCGGCTACCAATAGCTCGCTTGGGAAACATCCAGAGAAGTCCAAGATAGTGTTTTTTTAGACTGGCTGCCACGAGCTGAAACGAATGCAGCCAAGAGCGAGCGTCTGAGACTTACGGTTCAAGAGTTATTCACAGAAACATGGTTCTGAACTTTGCTGCCAGCCGCGAAAGCGAAAGTAACCAAGATCGAGCGTCTAGGATTTACTTGTGAATAGCTCGCCTGGGAAACTTTCAGATAAGTCAGACAGTGCTTCTATACTAATTGCCAGGCGCTGAGACGAATGCCGCCAAGATCAAGCGTCTAAGACTTACGGTTCAAGAATTAGCCTCAGAAACAGTGGGAAACAGTGCTCCTATACTAATTGCCAGGCGCTGAGACGAATGCCGCCAAGATCGAGCGTCTATGACTTACGGTTCAAGAATTAGCCTCAGAAACAGTGGTTTTGAACCGGCTACCAATAGCTCGCCTGGGAAACATCCAGAGAAGTCCAAGATAGTGTTTTTTAGACTGGCTGCCACGAGCTGAAACGAATGCAGCCAAGAGCGAGCGTCTGTGACTTACGGTTCCAGAGTTATTCACAGAAACATGGTTCTGAACTTTGCTGCCAGCCGCGAAAGCGAAAATAACCAAGATCGAGCGTCTAGGATTTACTTGTCAATAGCTCGCCTGGGAAACATCCAGAGAAGTCAAAGACAGTGCTTCTATACTAATTGCCAGGCGCTGAGACGAATGCCGCCAAGATCGAGCGTCTATGACTTACGGTTCAAGAATTAGCCTCAGAAACAGTGGGAAACAGTGCTTCTATACTAATTGCCAGGCGCTGAGACGAATGCCAACAAGATCGAGCGTCTATGACTTACGGTTCAAGAATTAGCCTCAGAAACAGTGGTTCTGAACATGCTGCCAATAGCTCGCCTGGGAAACATCCAGTGAAGTCCAAGATAGTGTTTTTTTAGACTGGCTGCCACGAGCTGAAACGAATGCAGCCAAGAGCGAGCGTCTGTGACTTACGGTTCAAGAGTTATTCACAGAAACATGGTTCTGAACTTTGCTGCCAGCCGCGAAAGCGAAAGTAACCAAGATCGAGCGTCTATGACTTACGGTTCAAGAATTAGCCTCAGAAACAGTGGGAAACAGTGCTTCTATACTAATTGCCAGGCGCTGAGACGAATGCCGCCAAGATCGAGCGTCTATGACTTACGGTTCAAGAATTAGCCTCAGAAACAGTGGTTCTGAACATGCTGCCAATAGCTCGCCTGGGAAACATCCAGAGAAGTCCAAGATAGTGTTTTTTTAGACTGGCTGCCACGAGCTGAAACGCATGCAGCCAAGAGCGAGCGTCTGTGACTTACGGTTCAAGAGTTATTCACAGAAACATGGTTCTGAACTTTGCTGCCAGCCGCGAAAGCGAAAGTAACCAAGATCGAGCGTCTAGGATTTACTTGTGAATAGCTCGCCTGGGAAACTTTCAGATAAGTCAAAGACAGTGCTTCTATACTAATTGCCAGGCGCTGAGACGAATGCCGCCAAGATCAAGCGTCTAAGACTTACGGTTCAAGAATTAGCCTCAGAAACAGTGGGAAACAGTGCTTCTATACTAATTGCCAGGCGCTGAGACGAATGCCGCCAAGATCGAGCGTCTATGACTTACGGTTCAAGAATTAGCCTCAGAAACAGTGGTTTTGAACCGGCTACCAATAGCTCGCCTGGGAAACATCCAGAGAAGTCCAAGATAGTGTTTTTTTAGACTGGCTGCCACGAGCTGAAACGAATGCAGCCAAGAGCGAGCGTCTGTGACTTACGGTTCCAGAGTTATTCACAGAAACATGGTTCTGAACTTTGCTGCCAGCCGCGAAAGCGAAAATAACCAAGATCGAGCGTCTAGGATTTACTTGTCAATAGCTCGCCTGGGAAACATCCAGAGAAGTCAAAGACAGTGCTTCTATACTAATTGCCAGGCGCTGAGACGAATGCCGCCAAGATCGAGCGTCTATGACTTACGGTTCAAGAATTAGCCTCAGAAACAGTGGGAAACAGTGCTTCTATACTAATTGCCAGGCGCTGAGACGAATGCCGCCAAGATCAAGCGTCTATGACTTACGGTTCAAGAATTAGCCTCAGAAACAGTGGTTTTGAACATGCTGCTAATAGCTCGCCTGGGAAACATCCAGAGAAGTCCAATATAGTGTTTTTTAGCATGGCTGCCACGAGCTGAAACGAATGCAACCAAGAGCGAGCGTCTGTGACTTACGGTTCAAGAGTTATTCACAGAAACATGGTTCTGAACTTTGCTGCCAGCCGCGAAAGCGAAAGTAACCAAGATCGAGCGTCTAGGATTTACTTGTGAATAGCTCGCCTGGGAAACATCCAGAGAAGTCAAAGACAGTGCTTCTATACTAATTGCCAGGCGCTGAGACGAATGCCGCCAAGATCAAGCGTCTATGACTTACGGTTCAAGAATTAGCCTCAGAAACAGTGGGAAACAGTGCTTCTATACTAATTGCCAGGCGCTGAGACGAATGCCGCCAAGATTGAGCGTCTATGACTTACGGTTCAAGAATTAGCCTCAGAAACAGTGGTTCTGAACATGCTGCCAATAGCTCGCCTGGGAAACATACAGAGAAGTCCAAGATAGTGTTTTTAGACTAGCTGCCACGAGCTGAAACGAATGCAGCCAAGAGCGAGCGTCTGTGACTTACGGTTCAAGAGTTATTCACAGAAACATGGTTCTGAACTTTGCTGCTAGCCGCGAAAGCGAAAATAACCAAGATCGAGCGTCTAGGATTTTACTTGTCAATAGCTCGCCTGGGAAACATCCAGAGAAGTCAAAGACAGTGCTTCTATACTAATTGCCAGGCGCTGAGACGAATGCCTCTAAGATCGAGCGTCTATGACTTACGGTTCAAGAATTAGCCTCAGGATCAGTGGTTCTGAACATGCTGCTTATAGCTCGCCTGGGAAACATCCAGAGAAGTCCAATATAGTGTTTTTTAGACTGGCTGCCACGAGCTGAAACGAATGCAACCAAGAGCGAGC